>NW_022639455.1:4241985-4264464 GCF_010583005.1 Odontomachus brunneus | reverse complement strand
CTCTCTCTCTCTCTCTCTCTCTCTCTCTCTCTCTCTCTCTCTCTCTCTCTCTCTCTCTCTCTCCCCTCTTTTTGTTTTTGATTTCTAAGAAAAATTTGGGATATTATGTAAGGAAAATATTTTATTGATGAATGATGTAGCGTCTCAATTATGTCCTGACAAATATCCTTTAATTTTCTGATATATGTTAAATGCTTTGTAGACAGCTATTTTCTATGAAAATTTAACTAATTAATATGTTTTATTTGAAATATTTGGTTGTGAGCCCGTAAATTGTTCAACTGCGTATGTGTAAACGCTATTAATATATATTTAAAAAAAAATTAAAAATAGCTTTCTGTTTTTTTAATTATTGTTTATTTTTCAATATATTATTCCAAACAAATCTCTGAGTTTTTCAGTAACGGATCAGATATATAAGTATAGTAAGATTGTTGCTATAATTAGTATACAAGCATAGCGTGTACAAAGTATAATAAGTGCAGTGCTCAATTACCCAATGTATAAAATTTTTCTATACAATGCTTCTTCTAAGAACTTGATGGCTACCAGGCATTACTTCACACTTCAATAGAAATTGCTTTCCTCACGCTATAATATTAAGAGAGTATATACTTGGATTTAATAATATTTAAAATAGGAAAGAATTTTTCATCTCGATCTATACACCCAATGTATAAAAAGGGAGAGAGACTATTTCTTGGGTTATAGCTTCGTCGAATCCGTTCCTATTTTTAATATTAATTTAAATTATTCAATTAGAATATTGCTTGTTTTTCAGAATTTATTTCTATAAATATTGTGGGTCATATATTGTATATATAATAGCATACTTATTTTATTCGGATGGGAAATTACAAACTGACTGTATATATAAATCTATGAAGAGATGAGTACACGATTCGCGTGTTTGATTCGATCCGTATCATGTAACACAAATAGAAGCGAGTATAATGTATAATAATTTAACATTGCATAGTAATATGCAAGATATATAATTGAGAAAAAAGGATTGTAATTTCGATGTAAAATATTCTCTTTCACGTTAGATAGTTAGGCTAGGGATTATTATATTACAATTTTATCACGGAATATTACATTTATATGATTGTATAGACCATAAAGAAAAGTAAGCTCTGTGTGTAAATACAAATATCTTAATTATAAGCGAATATTTAGCGCGCTCGCATAATTAAGGAGCTTTTCTAAAGTATCTATACCGTGTTGCATATGTATGCGTGTAATGTAAGAAGAGCAGTAATAATGCGCCAAAGATCAGATGCTGACCGAGGATGTCCGATGACTGTGGACACGGTTGAAAAAGTGGTGTACGTGTGAGAAGCTCAATAAATAATTGGTATTGACGTTGTGGTTCATAAAACGGTGTAAAGTTTACATGCTACCATTTCCGCGCAATCTACAATGATTATGCCAATAACGATCACTTTACGCCTGTTTATGTATAAATATAGTCGCTTGACGAGCTCCTTAATTTTGTAGGCAAAGCTGCAAACATTATATTATGTATATGGATGTGCGTTTTAAGATCACCAGATTGGGGTGAAGTACGATGACTTTAAAGCCTGGTACATGCAAAACATTTGTATTTTTAGTATTTGGTTATACGACGTAAATAGATGTAAAAGAAAATGAACGATTGATAATAATCCTCACACAACGGGGATAAATCTATATATATATAAATATATATATATATATATACACACACGCACACACATACATACATACATACATATACACAAACACGTGAAATAAAGAATTAGATACCATATTATATATTATATTTGTAGAAACGATTGAAAGCACGTGAGAGATATCGCGCTATGATTATGGAGAAAATATTACAATTATATTATTACCTATTATTACACAAAGTGAATACACAACATAGTAATTTGCTAATTGTACCTTTTAATAATTACTGTAGACACATTGATGAGAAAGGTTTTTTTCTTGTTATTAATTATTAATTACCATAGACTTATAAGACAATGAAAAATGTGTTATAAAAATTGCATTTGTGTGCTTGTTTTATATTACATTCTACCCATTTTCATCATGCACTGACCAACTTGCATTTTAATCATTATATAAACAAATTTATTCACTATCCTATACATCTTTATACATGAATTGTTCATATTTATATTTTATTGTCAGTTATAATCAAACGGTGGTAAATTTCTATTTAATTAATATTTATTTGGTCAAAGTTTTTATATTTTGCCGGTAATCATAGTATCAAAGATGTATCGTTTTATTCTTAACTTTTTGCTGTTAAAATTAATCTTACATCACACTTACAGATATATTACAGATGCAGAAATAATCAAGATTTGTTATTTATTTAGGATGCATTCGGTAGCTTTTACCTGTTAGAGAACCACTATTAATTAATGTAATTTAAACAATGTAAATTTGTATTTTCGGTTTTTTATGTTAAATATTACATTATTTTTGCGTTTACACGTTTATGCGTATTTTAACGCTGCTTATAAAAATTACGTGTATAAATATTTATATATGTAACAACTATGTAAAAAGAGGATCAATGTAAGGACATTCTTGTGTCCATTTTTCGTAAAATTTGCATCAAAAATATTTATAGCTTTTTAACCCAGCATTCAATGATTTCTTATAACAATTGTTAATTTTGTTATTTTCATTTATTACTTTCTCTACTTGTGCATATGTTTCAGTTAATTATATCAGAATGTGGGAAATCACATTAACAATTTTTGCAATATGCATTTTTTTATAATTAAACTAACTATTGATTGTAAAAACATTTTTATTGAAAACGCTATTATTAATAACATAAACGTATGTTATAAAAATAATATGCAAATGATTGACGTAGAAGTTGACCTTTCGCAGATCAAATGTTATCAAGTATTGATGATGAGTACAATTTTCATTTTTGCAGTTTCGCATTTTATTAATAAGGAAAATTTGGACCATGAATCATATATTTTGGGTTCTTCAGGTCCCTAATAGTATGCTTACAAATATAATTTTTATTTGCGACAACCTTATTTTGCAATCATTGCGTAATATTCTACTAAACGTTTAACATTTTGCTGAAAAGTTATCCAAACCGATAAGCCTACAATATTTATGCGCAGAGAAATCGATCAATCACTTTAGTTTCGACTTATTGAATTTTCGCTTGACTTGTTGAAGAATTGATTGATCTCTATTATATGAATTTTTTCTCTCTCTCTCTCTCTCCCCCACCCCCTCCATCCTTCCCTTTCTTCTTCTAATTTTCTAATTTCTGACATGTCAATCATGGCTGCGTTCCGAAATGCACTGCCAGTACTGAAAATCTATAGTTTATGTTACGTATATTATAGAATTTCAGTATGGCAGTGAATTTCGGAACGCAGCCCATGGATGCGTTCCACTTAACGATCACAGCGCTCACGCTCGCAACATCGTAATTGTTGCTGCGTTCTGAAATTTACTACCAGTACTGAAAATCTATAGTTCATGTCACGTATACTATAGAATTTTAGCATTGGCAGTGAATTTCGGAACGTAGCCTATCTGTTCTACTTATATTAGTTTACACCGAGAGGACTAAACGCGGACTGACCTGTACTGTGACCAATCGCAGTCAATTATTCTTGTAAAAATCAACTGCGATTAGTCACAATATAGATCAGTCTGTGTTTAGTCATCTCGATGTAAACTAAGTAATGGACGTAAGAATACATGGACGAAGCGCAAAGTGTGATTAGGTCGGTTTTACATTTGTTGCAAATCACAAGATCGTAAGAAAATTTACCAATCACAGTCGATCGTTCTTCCTACGACTAGGGCTGTGTTCCAAAATTTTACTCGATGAGTAGAGTAACATTTAATTGACCAATAAGAACAAAGATAACTATTATGATTTTTCTCTTTATCATGATTGATCAATTAAGTATGCTCTACCCACCGAGTAGAATTTTGGAACGCAGCCCAGTGCTGCGAGTTCAGGTAACTTTTGATGCGTTCGCTTTGGGCACTTTGCGCTGTAAATATCATTCTATCTTTTTCCCGCAGGTAATGAGCGATAAAGATAGAATGACGTTTAAGCGCGGAAGCGCCCAAAACGAATACACCAAAAGTTACCCGAACTCGCAGCACTGTTGCCAATTTCATTGTAGATGGGCCTTAAGTTCCGATCTACAATAGGTGTAGTAACTTTTAAGCCGTAAGAAATTAATTAATCACAATTGATTATTCCTTTATAAATCTCGATCTACAATAGGTGTAGTAACTTTTAAGCCGTAAGAAATTAACTAATCACAATTGATTATTCCTTTATAAATCTCGATCTACAATAGGTGTAAGCTTCAAGCCTTAAGAAATTGATCAATCACAGTGGAATTATAAAGGAAGGGCGCCGCACACGAATTGACATAATAGTAACTTAAGCAGTAAGACGTAAGCAGTAAGCAAATTGACCAATCACAGTCGTTGATTCTTGGACCGTAAGAAGAATCAATGACTGTGATTGGTCAATTTGATTACTGTTTGCGTTTTACTGCTCAAGTTTTTTTGTGTGCCACTAGCCTAAGATGTACTGTAAAAATGGACCAATTACAATCGAATATTCACAAAAATGGCGACCTTATGGTTTGACGATACTCAAAGTGATTGGTCAATTCTTATGGTACGTCTTACGTTATTGTTATGTCAATTTATGTGCGGCGCCCCTAATCCGTTCACTTATGCCGGAACCGTAAATAATTGACCAATTATAATCGAATTATAGAAGAATAATCGACTGTGATTGGTTAATTTTTTATGGCATAAGTTCCGGCATAAATTCTGGCATAAGTTCCGGCATAAGTTAACGGATTACGGCTATCATTAACCAACCTTTAATCTTTAAACCGTAAGATGTTGACCAGTTGATTATTTTTAAAATAATCAATTTCTTATGACTTAAAGATTAAAGCAAGGTTGTGAAGAAAGGGTATATCCCCTCTTCTTCTGAAACACCAGTTTTAGGCATGCGCACATGCCTTTTTTCCATGCGTGATACATACTTTTCGGGGTCAATTTACATAGCACTATATAAGGGAGTTAATAGTCTAGTAGTTATATAGAAGTCTGTGGTTCCAAAACTCTACTTAACAGGTAGAGTGACATTTAATTGACCAATAAGAACAAAAATAACTAGGATTTCTTTATTATGATTGGTTAATTAAGTGTACTCTACCCACCGAGTAGAATTTTGGAACGCAACCTTAATCGGGAAGCACACACTCTTGCATAAAGGCATAATAATACGCATAAGAAAATTGACCAATTAGAATCCTCATTTCTATTGCCACAATAAAAATGAAGGACTCTGATTGGTCAATTTCCTTACGCATTATGCATTACATCTTTATGCAAGAGTATGTGCTTCTCGCTTTATATAAGGTGCTTTCCATTTGCGTACACTGTGTTACACAAAACCAGTTTATTGGTTGCATATTATCTTACAAGATATTTTAGATAATATGCGACCAATAAACTGGTTTGTGTACGTGTGTTTCAAGATGTGTTAAGCAATTGGAAAGCATCCATAGTAGGTTTGTTCTTTTTCGAAACACGAAAACTGCACTAGAACTATACTAAACTAAACTAGGACAGACAAGTACAACACTGGTTCACATCAGTGCAGAAGACACTGCTGAACTGGCTGCACTAGTTCAAGACTTAGAGCAGTCAGTGCAGTAAACTGTTGCACTTCGAAAAATAACAGCGATGTCGACGTCATTTCCGCTAAAAAAGAACGCTTTGATGTACACTCCTTCCATTAGTGCACACTAGGGATGCGTTCGGGGAGCAACTACCAACGCGCGTTCTTCTATCTTTATCGCTCTTTAGATGTACATAAGGATAAAATGATACAGTAGCGCTGAATAGCGCTAATGGCTTGGTTTACATCGTGCACTTGATACACGTACTAAATAGTAACTTTCTATTAGATAATCTTAATATCGACGATATATATAAACAATGGTATATTAAGCTGGTATAATACTCATCAACAAAACGTATTATATTGATAGAATGCGTCGCTGTTGATATGCATTGTCGATATTAAGATTATCTAATAAAAAGTTACTATTTAGTACGCGTATCAAGTGCACGATGTAAACTAAGCTAATAGCGAGCTTCCTGAACGCACCCCAGTTCAGAAAGTTCTTCGAAAAAGAACAAACCTAGTGCTATGTAAAATTAACCCCGAAAAATATGTATTATTCATGGGAAAAAAGGCATCTGCGCATGCCTAAAACTTGTGTTCCAGAAGAAAAGGGGATATAAATGTATTATGGCCGATACCACCTGCTTAAGTATTTGTGTACGTACAAAGTGAAAAATGTCAGAGTGAAATATGTTACACTAAAAAATTTGTAAAAATAAGTGATTGATCAATTGTATACCTACATCAGAGTACAATAATGCCTAAAACAAGATGCTACATTATGAATGTTGGACCACCAGATAGGCGCATGCGCGAGATTTCTGTACATATTTTTCGGGGTTATGTACTGACTCGGAGTTAGCAATCTAACAGTATATAAAAGTCTGTAGGTATAACCATCACTTCATTGGTGGCAATAGCGGGCTGCAATTGTGAAAACATTGGTAAAATTTTGAAATGCATCAAAGAAAAGATATTCAAATTGTATTAAAAACAAGTATTTGAAGTTTTGCAGTTTCTTCTTGTTTTGTTAGTATACTCTGTGCTTATTCTTATTTTCATCACAGATTTTTCAGTCTAAGTAATTTTTACTGCTATCTGTTAATACCAAATTATTTAAAATGAAAAATCACTGTGATTGTAGAATAAAATTAGTTTCATTTCTTTTTGTATAGCGTTCTTAATTGTCAAAAGTTAAACATTTATTCACAATAGATATTTTTTTATAAGAATTTTATATGCCAGGAACATTGGTTACTGGTATTTGTCTTATATGAATAAATAAATAAAAGGTTACATGTATATTTGCTATGCTATGCTATGCTATGCTATGCTATGCTATGCTATGCTATGCTATGCTATGCTATGCTATGCTATGCTATGCTATGCTATATATATATATATATTTTTTTTTTGTTTTGTTTTAGATTAACAGTCATAAAAATAAAGATCAAGAAAATATGCTAGATAAATCTTAAATTTATTACCATTAAGAAGAAGGATGTCACCATAACTACAAAAGAATTTCCCGAACAAGGTTGAAAATGATAGCAATAAAAAGAATAAAAACAAAGGTTTGTGTAATCTGACACATTTTTTAACTTCTTATATTTTAAATTATAAATTTGTTAATTTTTTATTTTTCTATACAGATGAGAGAAAGAGAGAGAAATGAATATGAAGACAAGATTGCATCAAAAGTAGAATTGACTAAACATCAAGTATTAGTAATAAAATTAAAAAATATTGATAGTGAATTTCATAAATATTTAAGGAGAAATATACACTTAGAATTTGAAAATATTAGATGATGAAGATGACTGATGTTTATAATAGTTGATAAAAGATAAAGATAGTAGATAAAAGATAAAAATTAATAGCCTCAATATCATCCACTGCTGTTCTACTTGTACAAATATTAATAATCATTTCTATGGAGACAAAAACATTCATATCTATTTGTTATTTTATCTTAATATATGAATTACTTTCTTAAATAGGTATGTTTCAAAAAGTTATTCTGTAAAATATCCATATTTTTAAATAAAAAAATTTAATAAATCAACTTTTAATTCTTCTAGTTGGAAATATTTCTGAAGAAATATTATGTGGCACGAATTACATCTAAAATCTTAAACAATTTGTGAACTTCAATCAACATCAAATATGGGGAAGAAGCCTATGACAAATAAGCTGAGCAAACTGAAAAGGAAAAAAATGATAATGCCTGAAGAAGATATCAATCAAGACTTGCTGAAGGAGGATACAAACCATAAACTAAAATATAAATAGTAGTGATTGGTGTTAAGGATGCATACATAAATCTGCTCTGGAGTTAATAGTATAAAAACAAGTAAAATATATAATGTATACATATATTCATTTGATGCTAAAGTGCACCACAATGAATCCTCGCCATTATCCTTACGTTCGACGCGTAATAATTATACAAAAACTCGTACATGCGTTCCGTACCACATTTTATTTATTTTTGCTGCCTTCGTTTTATGTTCAACCGGAAACAAAGGCAGCAAGCGTGCGACGCTTTAAACAATATTTGTATTTCTGTTTCGGTGTCTTCCAGGTGAACCTCTCACGCGCGACTAGATGGTACGGTAGTCGCTGTACTTCTATTATCATGAAGCACGACAACCGCGGGCGCGTAGCGGAGTCTTGAGGTGTCGCTTTCCGATGGTCTATTTTTACCGAAAGGCGTCCCAAGCTAGTCGGCAAGCAGGCGGTATAGCGACGGTTGGGCGCTATTATAAAGCACCGTGTGCCAGCCGCGTTGTAATTCATCGCATTAAGTGCGGAAGACCCCACCGGGGCTCCCGACGATTTCGCCCATCGCTGAGGAGAAGGAACCGCGAGCGATCGCGTGGCGTGTTCACGCGACTTATAGTACCTGTGAAGGCTGCAGGGAAGCTGCCGAGCTTCCTAAGCATCGCAAAAGAGTGACACTTCTCTCGTGGGCCAGTCGTCGATATATTTTGTACGGGAGATTCCTCGCGGAAGCTTCGTTCACGTATGTAGGCGATGCCGCAGTACCGATAGATGTGATCGGCGGACGGTGACCTTTTCCTTCGGATAGAGTGAGAAAACAAGAAAAAAGTTTTGTCACACTGGAGACATCCGCTCCAGCACGAAAAGACCTCACTCTAATCTGAGCAACGATGATTCGCGGCGATCCGCTCAATATAAAAATAAGCTCTGTTTCTCTCCGCCTCTTTCTCTCTTTCGTTCTTCGGTTCTCTCCCTGCTCGTCTTCGTCCTATCAATGAAGCAGCCCGTTGTCTGCTGTGCGTCGCGGTGGCGGTGGCGGCGGTGACTCCTGTTCCGCTACCTCTCGGTGTTTGGACGGCCGGTGCGTGCCAACGAACGTTTTGCAAGATGCAAGATTCGCATCTCGCGGCGAGGGAGCCCTCGTCGTGAGCGTCGGACGGACTCTGACCACTCCGACGTAGTGTGTAGGCCGGGGCGCGCATTACGTAAAGCCGTGGAAAAATAAATTGCGGGGAAAGAAGGGAAAGTGTAGGCGAAGGGAGACGACCACCTTCTCTGTGTGTGCACACGTCACGATGAGGAGAGCATCGTTTGATAAGTAAAATCTCTGTTCGTAATGTGTTTGCCTGAAAAAAAAGAAAGATAAAGAAAGAGAGAAGCGGGAAGAGTGCGAGCTGATATCACATTCACGTTCCTCTTTTTTTCTGTTAAATCGTGTTATCGTTCAGGGAAGATGATTTTTTCAAAAGTGTGCGGAACACGTTGTGTTTCACTGTCAAGTTTCACTCGTCGTCGTCGTGATGTTCAACAGCGTAGCCGTTTCCGTGATTGACCGGATGCCATATTTTAGACGTGATATACACTGTACTCTGGTAATGTGTCATAAGATGAAGATAATATTATCACTGATTCTGCAAAGAAGTACTTGTACAAAACATACGTTTCAAAAAATTACAATGATCAATGTTGACACTCATTTTCTTTCAGTAGGAATTTCATTTCAAATTTTCGCTTTCGAATAATCTCACAGCAAAAGAATATTAGTTTAAAAAAGAGATTCACTCCCTAAGCCTTTAATTGATTTTACGGCATATCCGGATACGGCTGCGGTTTTATTAAAAATTAATAGTTTACCTCCAAGTAATTGATCAATAATATTACTCTATAATTGATAAAAAAATTTTTTAAAACCACTAACAAACTATTGCGACAATTACTACACACGCGTGAATTGTTACTCTTAAGTTAAATCATCACGACGATCGAAATTCGTTTCGTTAAAATTTCCTTGAAATTTCGGCCTGCAAAGTATCCAGTCGACTTGACCGACTTCGAATCTCTCGCAAACTACCTCACCAAACAATCTATTTAAAGCAAAGTATCGATTCCATTGCGTGGCTAGAACCAAGCTGCGTCTTATTATTTTCCGGCGTAAGAAAAGTTAGATTTTCGCAGATGCGCGTGTTGTTAGCTAGTACGATGCAATCAACGCGATCAAATACCTCTTCTGTGTCAATATTGTCATTCTGTACCTTGGAAGAAGGAAAGTTCGATTTTCGAGTGTAAAAGTTTCAAAATACGTGCAAATGTTTCAAAATTTGAAAGTTCTTTGAGCTCAAGCGTAAATCTTGCTTTTTAATGACTAAAGTCTTAATTAATCGACGTAACTAATTCAATGTATTTTGTTTTGAAATATTTCTGCGGTTCAAACATAAGAAAACATATTTCTTCCAAGATATAAAGAATTTAGCGTTATCAATTAATTAAACATAACATTTCGAAATGTGCAGAGAATTTGGTCGTCGCTCGTAACACGTAACTACACGACATTTAACAATTTGCATACGGATCGAAGCAAGCACGAGACTAACTTCTCGGATAGCGTCGCATTGTTACGTATTGCTGATTTTTCAGCGCGACGCTAAATAAATACGGCGCTGATCGCGCGCCCCGAGCACAACCACTCTCGGACTGTTACTGCGTATTACGTTACAACAGATAAATTTAGCATTTCTTTTACACGGTGCTCGTTGTACCACTGCCAATACCGCGACGCGGAATTAATTGGCGGCTTGGAAGGTAACCAATTCTTGCCGTCGAAAGAGCTATGCCGAGCTCGATAACACGTCGGGGCGGATCCTCGGGGTTTCACCTTTGTAACGTGCGAACTGAGTTCCCTCGACGCCGAGCATCGAAGGTCGTCGCGAACGCGGCGATTTCCGACGGTAAACATATTTACGCCGTCGGAATAATAGAATTCTGTCATTCAAGCGACGTAGTAACGACGTGTAACATATGAACGATACTCGGAATCGGGAGTCGACATCGTTGTGATCTCGCTAGACTCAATCGAGCATATCCACATGACATCGATATCGAGGCCGAGGGGACACCCCGTATATTAATATTCGCATACGCGAATACACGTCGCACCGCGTCAAATCTCATGGAGTCCGCGTAAATGGAGATCTACGCGAGAAGGTAGACTTTTCAAGACTGTAACTGTAGCGAACTAACGATAGGCTTAACTTTTATTGTAACGTTATAAAATATTTATTTTATTTTATATATATATTTTTTTTCTTGTGTTATATATATGTATATACTTTTACATAATGTTGAAATTAGTATTTTGATATTTATTGTCGAGGTCATCGTAGTTTAAAAGTGTACTTTCTCGCGCGATCCACAATCGCGGTCTTCGTCGTGTTGTATTTCCTGCTCACGCTGACGGCGAGAAGATTCGCATCGCACGAACGTTTCAAATGTCCGCAGGCACGCCAACGCCAAGCGCAACGTTCTGAGCAACACGTCGTACGGGCTTACCTGCACCAAGGATGTCGAGTACAAACGCGGCAGCGTGAACTACAATTCCCTGCAGCAGGAGAGAAATTATCTACAGCGCAGCGTGTCCGCGGACAATGTTGTAATACGTTCGCGCGGTTACAAGCCCTCCGACAGACACGATCCGGTCAAAAGGAACTTCCTCGAGAATCTCACTTCAAGGATATTGCACTTCGGCATGGTGAGTGTTCGCGATTCAATACGCATATCTTGTTTTCTATTCAGCTTTTCAAGTGAGATTTCTGAGATTCTTCTGACTCACGAGGAAACCTACGACGTGGGATTTTGTTTGCAGGAGAGCGGCGAGACTACCCCCCCGATCAACCTGCAGAAGTTGCTCACCCCGGCGTCGGACTCTCAAGAAATGTTGCAGTCGAGAAGTAGTAAGTGTTGTCGATATAATCGAGAACACTATATCTTACGGAGAGAAAATATCTTCAGCAGACGAGTGTCACTTCATTTTTACATTGACATTAAGAGAATATTATAATATCTTTTTGTATACAAATTCTTTTCATTTTTACTATGTTTTTACTGGTTCAGAAATAGACTGTCAGTAAGATCTATTTTGTTAAGGAACATAGTAAATTTCGCTATAAATATAGACATTTTTTAGTAACACATTTCCGTTTCTAAAATATAAATAGCACATATGAGATGAGAGGATAATCAATTATGACAGAATGTTATTACAATATTATAAAATTTTCTCCGTGTAGATGATTTCTACAAAGCTTAAGTTTCAAGTATTGAATATAAGTATTTGATATGAATTGCATTAATATAGAGTGTGATCCACAGAGAAAGGGACAATTCCGCGTCGATAGACTAATAACGACAAATGGGAATGAATTTGTAGGAAAAATGTTCGCGTCCTCATACTTTTACGCGCCGACGCATCCTACGGTTGAAGATCAGGTGGAACTTGCACGTCGAATATCGCATTCACTGAGCGACGTGAAGAACATGAAGAGCAAAGGACAGACCATGTACGTGAACAGGAAAAAGCGATCCGTTAAGTGGATCCACGATGGCAATGGTGAGCAGTGAAATCTATTTAAATCTTTTACCGTGTTGAGTACACCTCATTCTTATTCTACATTTACGACGAGCGCGATCTTCGATTAAGCGAGCCTAATACTCGAAGACAATTGCATTCATCGATTTCAGAAGAATTTTTGTCGAAATTGAATGCTGAAGACTAATATACTCAGAATTTTTTTTAATTTAAAGAAAGAGAGAGATTCAACGTATCGAATTTACTGCGAATATATTGCGAGACGTTACGTGATATATATCCTTTTTCCATAAATAATATCGAAGATAATATTTCACAGGAGTTGAAGACGAAGAGGAATCGACCATGCCGGCTCATAAGGTAAACAGTGCGACCTCGTGTCGCCGCGTGTGAATAGTTTCTCTCTTTAATATCTTATGGATGCGATGAAGAAACTTCTCTCGGCAGGACAAACTGCCCCTCAAGTGCGTGATGAATCCGTGCGGAAAGGTGCTAGATATTCACGGTATTCAGGCGTTAGGCGAGGAGGTGAATATCGCGCCGGTGCCGAAGAATCCCGAGAAGCTCTTTGACATCGTTCGCGACTTGAACAATCAGAGAGGACGCGGTAAGTGTGTTGTGATAAAAGCAACGTCTCTAATGCCTGCGAGACGAGGTAAGCATAGCTGCGCACAGCTGACGTTGCCAAAACAATTCACAGGTGCCGAGATATTTGCGAAACGTAGGAAAAGGTCGGAAAAGTGGGTAGTGGATCAAGAACAACCGCAAACCCCGAGCACTCCCGCCACGCCAAAAACGCCGATGTATTCAGAAAAACCGGTAGGTTTCGCGAAGCCACTTCGACTCTTCGCAGATCCCAATGACAACCTAAAGAACAATCACATTACGCTTTCAGGAAATTAACGGTAACGCCAAGTTCATGACTCCAACATCGTTGACACCTCGCACGCCGGTGACAAGTATCGACAAGTCGTTCTACAATCCTTTCACCGTGGACATCTCCCTCGACAACGCAAATTTACCGATAACAGGTGCGTATAATATAAACACGATGACGACCAGCGAAATAATAGCAGTCGCGGCTGCAAGGTGATTTCACTTGGCAGATTCAGTTGGCAAACAACGACAAGGTGATGCTCCTTTCCTCCGCTTTATCCACATTTCCAAATTATACACAGACAGCCGAAATCCTTTGAAAGCCGTGGTCAGGATTTATTAACGTCAACCGATGCCGCGTTTGCTGTCGGCGCGTACTTGTACGCGCGAGCAACGTCGGCATTTCTTTTCTCGAACAATTCATCGTCTCACGCATCGC
Source organism: Odontomachus brunneus (assembly GCF_010583005.1). Taxonomy (NCBI): domain Eukaryota; kingdom Metazoa; phylum Arthropoda; class Insecta; order Hymenoptera; family Formicidae; genus Odontomachus; species Odontomachus brunneus. The sequence continues at coordinate 4,250,571 of NW_022639455.1, read as the reverse complement.
TGAAAATAACCCGACACATTGCCGAGTTACACAATCGCGCGCTTGAAGAAATTTTCCGGTTTTGCGAGTTTCTTCGTGAATATTGATATTTCGTTTAATCTTGATTGATGTCTACTGTTTTATTTTTTTCCTATCATCCCGACTTAAGTAGAGGTATAATTATTCTTTACTTTTAAGCGGAGAATAATTATAATTAATAGAGAAATATTATAATTAATTGTAAAATAGAGAGATGCTGTGTTTTACTTTGTAAGAGAACTATAAGAACAAGTCAATTGAGAACATTGTTAGAGAAGACCTGCTTCTTATTTTCTTTGTTTTTTTATATCAGGTCATATGTCGGCAAGGAAACGTTCTAGAATCTCAGAGGTACTTGACATGTCTCCGAAATAGAGATCAATGTTGGACTGGCCGGTTGAAGCTACAGTTGAACGATCTTTGGTGTCCTAATTGGCAAGAGTTATCGATGTTATTTAATCGGCTACTCCGACAGTATATATCAGAGGCAAACGATAAAATGTATCTCTTGATGCCAATCGTTCTTTTTATAACAATTGATCGATAGAATAATTAAACATATTGGCCAAGATAAATGTTTGTAATTGTGTCACAAATAGACTTGTTCGATAAACGGCATGTTATAGTATTTGTTATCAAACATATAATATAATCGTTACTAAAACTCTGCCGATAAGATAAATGGTCACACTAAAGAAAAATATGAAATATAGCTCTTAAGATAAATAGATGTATAAATATGAAATGTTGCGTATCTTTTTGATATGCCTCCTACAGTTGCAGAAATATGATGGAAAAAATTGATTCTTTTCCTTTTATGGAACATACAAAGAATTTTTTTTTTAATCGTACATTAATTTATTCCATAAGTAAACATAAGCTAACAAAAATATTTTTACATTCCATTTTACTGATGTCTTTTATATTTTCTATATATAATATATATTTATATAGTATATATAATATATATTTTTTACATGTATACATATATTGTACACATACTTCTATACTTTCTTTCTTTGGATGATCGCTTATATACACATATTTTTATTAATTCTTTTGAAAAGTATTTCATGCTAGATCCCATAACATATGTTTTGCTATATTTACTACCATTGCTTCAGTAACAATTTGCGAATTGCAGATAGACACCGATCATACTGCAACGCCAACCGATGCGGTCACTCGAGCGAGGTAAAAAAGATCTATCTGCGGGAGATCGCGGTCGGCACTGACTCCGACTTCCCTCTGAACCAGTCTCGATCGCCTATCGTCGAAAAATCTCGACGTATCGAATCCACTAACGACCATCGCGACAATATCGCTAGTAATCATCGTGCTCTCGCTATTAATAGTAGCAGGTATACTAACAACAACAGTAATAGCAATTATCAATTGTCACGAAAATCGACCAATTTTTATGACGCGCGTAACAACAACGAGAGAGACGCGAGGACGCAGCGACGTTTTGACAACAAGCGCAACGACAGTATGATCAACAATGAGATCGGCAATAAGCAACGGAACAACGGTCAGGCACAAAACGACAACGAGGAGAACGGATATACGTCCGTGCCGGTGAAGCAATTGATACAGGAATTCGAGAAGACCTGCAGACCGGTTCTACAGTATAAACAGATCAGTCCGAAGATCATTCCGATTGTGCAACAGTGCCCATTAGATAACGACATAGCGCGTTTCTTCGAGACGAGAAATCCCGCTGCTAAGTGCAGCAACGAGGATGAGGAGTACGCACGGTGAGAATTCGCGAGAGATCCTACGAGCGATTAAAATATTTAAATAGCGATCTATGATATGTTTACGGCTTATATTTTTCTTTTCTTTTCTCGGGTATCTTCCTTGTTTTCTTTCCATCGTCGAGATTACTAAGGGCTGGTTTTTTCTTCTTAATGATAATTTAAACTTAGATTTTAACTTAAACTCTGTTTAAACAAAATAAATGCATTGTTAGAATAGAGTTTAAGTCTAAGTTTAAACTGTTATTGAAAAACCGGTCCTCAAACTTTTCCCTCGCGATCGATATATTCATACCTATGCTCATTTGTCCGTTGATGTCGCACAAATTGCATTTAGTTTCTCAATTGCGAAATTCTCGATAGCGAAATAAGATATAAAACGAAAATCTTCATTTAAATCAATTGTGCAGCGCGCGCGAAAGTTACCAAGGTCCTCTCGTGAAAGCGCAATCCCAACACAACGGCCGGCTGTACGACACGCGCGAAAACTACGAGAGATCCGCGAAACCGCGGGCCCAGTGCAACAGTCGATTATATGACATACGCGAGAGCTACATCGGGGGCTCGGCGAAGCCGCAGACCCGATGCAACGGGTACATCTCCACGGATGAGAGCGAGTACACGACGGACGAGAGTGACTCCGAGGCAGACGACTACCAGGATACGGGTTCACTCGAACGCGGCGATTCCGCGCCATCTGCGCTGTTCAACTACTGCGACAGCGAGTACTCGGTAGCGTACGACGACGAGTACGCCGCCCGACGTCGCTCGGCTACCTCGCAGGAATTGGAGGCCCTTTGCGCGAACAGCGACCCGAGATTCGTCAACACCGAAGCCGAGATGCCAGCCGAGGCAAAGTCGCTAATGCTCTCGATGCTTGCCTCGCAGGAGGACATACTTGAGACCAAGAAGCACTTGCGTAACACACCGGTGTTGGACAATCTTTTGGGCACCGCCACGCCAGAATGCAAGCTCAGTGATATTAACCCGGAATTAGGCAAGTTAACACGCATGTGCTTCCGCTTATTGCGTACTAATGATTTCCTTCCATCGACTTCTCGTTCGTCTCGTCTGTACTCTTTCATTAGTACATACCTTGAAATCTTGACTTTATGTATTTGTGGTTTTTCACATTTTCAATCCTTCAACTTTTCAGATAACAAGTTGTACGAGAACAACAACTACACCGGCCCCAAATTAGCCAGTCTCCATAATTTAACGAACTACAACACAGCACCGCGTGGATGGAATCAATCCTTCACATTCTATCGACCCATTAAGTTTGAGAAACCGCAGGAGATTGTGTACTCCGACTTCTAGATGTACGATGTCGAATTTTATAATCACGATTCTGTCGCGTCGCGGTACGTATCGCGAGATATCTGAATCTCGCATAGGCATGAGCGGATCCTCTTTCGAATATACAAGTCGAACGAAAGAAATCAACTAAATTCTCTTTTCAGATAACGAAAAATCGATTACACATCCGACTGCCCTGAGGTGTCGACGATGAAAATCACTGAGACATGTTTTTCGCATCATTGCATCTATTTTCGCCACCGCTCCAGTTTAAACCAACGGGCTCGCCCGATTATCTCACCACGAATAACGCATACGACGTTGATGGAATTAACGGCGCCATGTATGCGTCACGTTTGGAGTTTCGTGTTGCTTGGTGTATCTCTACCTCTTCTACCCCTCACCGAGATATTTAGCGTTGTTCATGCTTTGACGGTGTTATATTATTGCATTTTACTTTATTATTATGTTATGCAAATAAATGTTGTTTTCCTAATTCCAGCCACGATCTACCAGAGATCCTTGCTTATCTCTCCGCGTATATCTCGATCTTATTCAAATCGCACATGCTAGAACTCAACTTACTGATTGTAATAACAACGACGAGGACATCTGTCCAGTAGTCCTCCAAACACCAACAGTTACATTCATTCGGCGATTTCAGCGCATTGTTATATAATTCTTTCGAAAACATGTCAATTGTTTCAAGATTAGATCTGTGAAGCTCTATCATAATCATAAATATTTGCTACTAAAAAGTTCAATCTAGCAATTTAATCGTTCATTTAAACAAGATAAGTTTAATATCGTTAGCTCTTGATAAAATATCTGTATGCTATTTTCGTGTTTCTTTTCGTCAATATTTATATATAATCATATTTTTTATCTGAAAAGAGACGCGATTGATTTATACTTTTATCATTTTGCTGTTCACAATCTTTCTAAATGTTTTAAAATTGTTATTTTTCTGCGTATATATGTGTGACACTTTGTTATATTACTGATACTTCCAGAGAAAAATAAAACCCACACAGCAGAAATGTTCCAAATATATTATAAGGGTATCCTACAGATATTGAGATATCTTTATAATATCCTTGTGAGGTATTCGGAATATTTCTGCTATGTGGGGAGATATTCTACATGATGTAAATGTTTCCACATAGTTCGATAAACAGCAAGACGCTTTTCTTCACAGAACGTGAGTAAATTCGATTCAAGAAGCTTCTCTGTCGCTTACGCCTTTGCATTCTTTATCGTCATCGTCATCGTCCGCCTATGTTCCGACTTCTATATAAGGCATCGTTATGATGCGCACTGGGCGATATAAGTATAGAGCAAGCGCTTCATTTATTTCATTAGTTGGATAACGAAGAGAGCGGCGGTCTCCGCTATGTTGAACGATAAATCCTTGCTTCTGCTGTCGCTTACGTTCGCGCTGCTTCTCATCCACAATGATGCGGCGCGAATACCCCGACAAGAATCAACAACGATGGAGAATTGCGGTTACAAGGTAGACAAATTAACTAATAATCGAAAGAACCGAAGGAAGAATACCACGACCAGATATCACTGTATAGCTTCCATTCTTTTTTTAATATCGGACATTTCACTGCGGTAGCGACAAAATGTCTATAAACGACATTGATGATTGTTTGTATTTACGTGCATTATATTTTATTGTATATTTTACCCAAAATTTCAGGCTTGCCATGTCGTTGACCCGAATAAACTTAACATTCACTTAGTCGCGCACACTCATGATGATGTCGGCTGGTTGAAAACTGTAGATCAATATTACTTCGGAAGTAAGTGTGAACGAGGATAATAGTAACGAAATAATATCATTAAATTAAATTATAATAATTGTGACAACGAGTTAATCGTAAAAATTATTTCTATTATCTTGCTTTGTATGATTTTTTCGTTAATCTGTTTGTACGTTTATAGTAATAATGTAAGTTTTAACAACTATTTGTAATGTTAATCTATAACGTGATCTACAACGGTCTTAATCATTTTTGACAAATGTTTTACTTTTCAAGGTCGCTCCACAATCCAAAAAGCCGGCGTACAATACATTATTGATAGCATTGTGTCAGCACTGCTGGCTGATCCTAACAGAAGGTAATTATCTCATGCAGTCCTCTACAATAGATAAACTACTCAAATAGCACAGAGAATTCAAAAAGAATTCAGTCGTATATTATCAATTCTGAGTTTATTTTTGGATGCAAAACGAATTCTTTTCACTGAACTGAACTCTGAAGAATTCTTTTTGCATCTGAAAATGAACTCAGAATTGGTGACATATAACTAAATTCTTTTTGAATTTTTTTTTTAATTCTCTGTGCTATCTAAGTACACACTAAGATGTTTTAACGCGATAAAGATTTACGAAAATAATAACGTGACACATCAAGCATAAACAATTGCATGATCGCATCAACTATTTTGATATAAGCGCAATTCTTACGTCGTTTATGAAGGTATTATTAATCTTCGTATTTTTCTTTCCAAATGAATTCGAAGGTACAAATTTTGGATCGCGTTTTTCTAGATTCATTTATGTGGAGACCGCTTACTTCTGGAAATGGTGGCAACGGCAAAGCGAAAAGGTGCAAGCTAATGTGAGGATGTTGATCAACGAAGGACGATTAGAAATCATTGGAGGAGCATGGAGCATGAATGATGAAGCTGTTACTCACTATCACTCGATAATCGACCAGTTCACCTGGGGATTTAGGTACACATTAAATTTTATGTGAGAGAGATAAAAATATCTTGACAATGTTATTTGCATTTTTGCGTTTTGTCTACATTGTAAGCGCATTAAATCGCATTCAAGATCTTAAAAATATAACTTATATATCGCCGACCGCTGACTTTCAGGCGACTCAACGACACGCTCGGAAGCTGCGCTAGACCACACATAGGATGGCAGATAGATCCATTTGGTCACTCCAGGGAGCAAGCTTCTCTATTCGCACAGATGGGATTCGACGGAATGTTCTTCGGTCGTATCGATTATCAAGATAAGGTGAAGAGACTACGTGAGAGATCGATGGAATTTATCTGGAAGAGCAGTCCTAGTTTAGGTAAGACAAGAGTGTTCAGTGAAGACTAATGACACAAGGATATAGTATATATATTTCAGAAAATACCACGCGACTACTTGTTATTTTCCAGACAGCACAATATCTAAAATTATAAGATGTCTTTAAGACGTCATAACATGTCTTTAAGATAAGTTTATAAGATATTGTCTTAAAGATGTCTTAAAGACGTTCTAAAGACGTGTTATGACTCGATTTTGAACATTTATGCTGTTTAGGTTATTAATTTAATTAGACTTTTATTTGAGACTTTCTTGTATGGGTAAAAGTAAATTTATAAAAATTTTTAAGATAAGGAGGGTGACATTTTTATTTAGCAAAAATTAATTTTAAGTAAATCAGAAAAACTATATTTAAATGGATGTTTGTGGAAATTTGGCACATTTTATATGTATAATTTATTATTATTTATATTGTTCCCCTCTAATAAAACTATGTGATATTGCTATTTTCAGGTCAGCGGGCGAATTTGTTCACTGCCGTGCTGTTCAACAATTACTCTCCACCACCGGGATTCTGCTTTGACATTTTGTGCGAGGACGAGCCGATGATCGATGACCCTGATAGCCCAGACTACAACATCGATACAAAAGTATGTAGTGCAGTTAATAATGCGCAATGTAGTAGTTATCGACACTCTTATGTTTATACATACAACAATGCATAAATTAACGAGATCGTCTTGCGCGTGACTTATATAGCTAACGCGACGCTTTACGCTAATTAATTCATTTCTGATTAATTTCCACTAACAAAACAATAATTTCCAATGAGAGAAAGATATATTAGAATTATTAGAAAGATATTTAGAAAGGAATCTCTTTATTTTGGAAATTCTGATTTTAGTAAAACCCTGTCTATATTAAAAAAAGAAAAAAAATGAAAACCTTACTGCAACTCCTAAAACTTTTCGAAAGATTTCATATTTATTCACTAGATTATCTAGATACGTGCAAAAATTAAAAAGAATCAGAATTTTCAATTTAGCGAAGTTTGTCTATAACGAATAATCAAAAAATTTAAGCGAAAAATATGTACGAAAATTAAAAAATAGCATTCAACAAAAGTACGATATTTAATAGAGAATCGAGAAATTTAGTCGAAACGCTAGATATACACGCTTTGTCATAATAAGCACGACATGTTTCTGTGCCAGATCGAAGTCTTTCTCAAATACGCGTTCGAGCAAGCTCGTCATTTCCACACGAATAATATCATATTGACAATGGGAGGAGATTTCACTTATCAGTACGCGGAAATGTACTACATGAATCTGGACAAACTAATAAGGTACTAACGCCTATGGAAATCTAATTTTCCGTAATTTATGCTTCCTAAAATATTCGACGCTCGCGAGTTTGCAACGAGTCACGCGCACCGTCACCTTTTGTAAAGACGATACCGCGAGACATGCAGAAACGGAAAGTGATCTTTGTCGATCGATTGTCGTCTTCCTCGTGGTAAGTAAAAATTATTCGCGATTGGCAGGTGGAGGAGTTCCTGAGTTATGTAGAAATTCAAGCAAAAGCCTACGAAACTAATAATATTATCCTCACCATGGGCGAGGACTTTAACTACCAGCACGCTGAAATGTGGTTCGGTAACTTGGACAAGCTAATCAGGTAAGTCGCGATTTAGATGGTGTCGCTGTGTAGTCGCTGTGTAGCTGGTGAGATACAAGTTTCCTTGTCAACTTTCTCTTTTCAATATAAAGTATTGGAAATTTTGATAAATGATTTGATTGTTATTCTCAGTGAATACACAAAGTTTCTTATATATAGATAAATAATAAAAGTATCATGCAATAATAAGATTACGACAGATACGCTTTGATGATTGGACACAATCTGCAATTATCATTTATCATTAGTAAAAATAAATTTTACATAATTACATTAACATTACATTAACATATATATAGTACACAATTTAATTAAGAACTTTTTATACAACTTTTTTAGATACACGAACGAACGCAATGGTTCTACGGTTAATGTGCTGTATTCGACACCTTCGTGTTACTTAAAGACATTGCATGATAAAAATCTCCAATGGCCGACTAAGAGCGACGACTTCTTTCCGTATGCAAGCGATCCTCACTCTTACTGGACTGGCTACTTCTCGTCGAGACCAACCGTCAAGTACTTCGAGCGAATGGGAAACAATTTACTACAAGTAAGAGAATGATTATAATTCGATAAGCGAAATACCACGTTGTGTCATTTAAATGCTGTCATTAAGATTATATTAAGCACATTACGTTTAATTTTACACATATATTCAATTTTATACTCGATAGAAACGAGTTTTCGTTCTCAAATCTTTACTGATATATATATATATATATATATATATATATATATATATATATATATATATATATATATATATATATA
>NW_022639455.1:4236510-4241931 GCF_010583005.1 Odontomachus brunneus | reverse complement strand
TATATATATATATATATATATATATATATATATATATATATCAGATATTTTACTGTCATGTTTGAGTAAAATATTTTAAGTATATTAATAAAATAGTTTAAGTAAAATTGATATATTTGTTATTTCCAGGCAAGCAAACAGCTTGTCGCACTGACAGATCTGAAAAATCACGACAAAAATTTAGAACATTTTCGCGAAGCTATGGGAGTGATGCAGCATCACGACGCTGTTACCGGCACCGAGAAGCAATTAGTCGCAAACGATTATTCACGTATATTGTACGAGAGTATGTATCACGCTGAAGACATAATGTCAGAGGCTATAGAGTGAGTATATAGTATATATCAGAATTTCTTGCCTTAACTTTTAGTTTTATTTCTTTCTACGATTTATCTAATTTACTATCTTATTCTATGTTTTTAATTTAAATTCCAGTTTTTTCTCTTCTACATTTTATTTTTATATGTATATTTTACAATCTCTCTTATAATAGGAAAAAATTCAAAGTCAAATTATATTTTATATATTATATAGAATTATTTGTGTATGTATTTTAGAATTATTTTTATATATTACATAGGATTAAAAAGTAAGCTTTACTGTTACCTATGAAACAGGAAGTGGTCAGGAGTAACGCAAGACACGAAGATTTTCACGTGTATGGAACTAAACATTAGCTCCTGCACGTTCTCTGAAGAAAATGACTCGTTCACGATTACGGTGTACAATCCTCTGAGTCGACCAATCTCCACCTACATTCGCATTCCAGTCCAAGAAAATGCTTATGCGGTTCAATCACTCAATGATGGTTCGTACACTAAAATATCAGAAAATATAAAGTAGTATATATATGATAGTAATTCTATAAATCATGTTCATAATTTTTACACAATCACATACGATGATCGCGAAATATATATGAAACATTCTTTCACATAAATACAGATATATAAACCGAATAACAATTATTAAATACAAGAAAAATATATAAGCGGAATATATAAAATAATTATAGCAAATATTATACTTGTTGATATACTCAATCGATCTTCCAAGATAGCTAACACATGTATATATTTATATATGATTAAACAGGAGTGTATCCAACCACACAGACAGTGCCGATTCCTCAGAGCGTTCAAAATGTCCCAGGACGAACAAGCAAGGCGAAATATGAGCTTGTCTTCCGTGCTACGAACATTCCTCCCCTTGGTTTGGTGTCCTACCTCATTTCTAAACAAACGCAGGAAGCTACTCCGCAAGTTCCACCAACGAATTTCATAAGCAATGAGGTAAACATATAGACGTTTATATATAGACATACAGAGAAAATCATTAATTAATATAGTTAACGTTCATGATTAAGATAATATAGAGGTTACAATTAAAATACATCCAGTTTATAATATTCTAGTTTATATATAATCTAATATAATAAAATAATTTTTGATAACACGCACAATCTCTTTTTCTCGAGCATTCTACATAAACAGATTAGCGTTTCTCTTTTCATAATAAAAAATTAAATTTAAAAAAGCAAAATAAGTCGTAATTTTACTTCTGAAATAACAGAATTAATTTTTTGTGTGTATATAATTTTCAGCTGTATAATATATCCGTTAATAATGATGGTAACGTGATAGTACGCTTCAACAAGCAAAAGAACATGAACTTCGTACAGTCCTTCCATTACTACGAGGGAGCAGAGGGTAATAACAAGGTTTTCGAAAATAGATCGTCCGGCGCGTATATCTTCAGACCTAAAAACGCATCAGTTAATAATTTCATCTACACTGGAACGTACGAAATTCACAAAGGTAATATTTATTTATCTAGAATCTTTTCATCAACGGTGAAAACGTAAAGTGTTACGAATAATTTTTTTCGTATCTCTTAATTTCTTAAATAAAATGGCCTATAAATATCTGGCAGATTTTAATAGCTCTTTTAAAAAAGGATAATGTTTCTTCGCAACATTTTTCGCAATACTTTATGTACCTCACTCTGTATATGAATTCACAGCACTCGAAATATTAAATATACTCTTTACTGTAAAATATGTCTCTTCTCTGTCAGGTCCGGTCGTGGAAGAACTTCATCAGACGATAAACGAATGGGTTAATCAAGTAATTCGAATCTATGCAGAAGAGGAATACGTCGAGTTCGATTGGCTCATTGGACCGATATCTGTAAAGTAATTATCAATTTTTATTACTGCCAAATTTTTAATTGCTATTCAAGCAATGTGATTTTGTTAAATATTTGATGAAATTTGGATTAAAATTAATTTTTCTACCTCTCTATATATATTATATATATAATAAATTCTCTATGTAATTCATATATAGTAATAATTATAAATAATGATATTTTAAGTTTATATAAGATTATTAAAATATAAAATGTTTAATATAACATAATATTAATATAATATTTATAATATTTCTAATTGCTACATGTTCTTTTCAGAGATAAGATTGGTAAAGAAATTATCACGAAGTACTCGAGCAATTTAAAAACAGATGGCGAATTCTATACGGACAGCAATGGCAGGGAAATGTTGAAACGCGTGAGAAATTATAGACCAACGTGGGATCTGAAGTTGCACGAGCCAATATCTGGGAATTATTATCCAGTGACTAGTAAAATCGCTATAAAAGACGAGGAAAAGCAACTGAAACTCAGTGTCCTGACCGATCGTGCTCAAGGTGGAAGCAGCATGGATGACGGCGCTATTGAACTAATGGTAAATCTTCTATATAAAATAAAATTTAGACGATTTTATTTCACTACTTTCATGTCAACTTACTGGTTTGAACGACAAAATTTTTAAAAATAACTTAAAATCCAATTTATAGCTAAAAGTACAAGTTCAGTATACGTAATACGTTCCAATTAAAATACAAAATTGTACTTTTAAAGAATCCACATATGAAAAAAATTATATTATAATAAATTAAAATTAAATTATATATCAAATTTATATATCACTAATCTGCAACTTTATCGATTTTCTAAGATATATAACGTACTACGGTATCGAGTAAAAATATACGTATATATAACGTAGACGATATTTCTTCTAGCTTCATCGAAGACTTCTGAAGGATGATGCGTTTGGCGTCGGTGAAGCGTTAAATGAATCTGCGTATGGCGAAGGTTTGGTAGTAAGAGGTACTCATTATCTCTTTGGTGGCGGACTAAATAACTTGGATGAATTCGCATTGAAGGAGAAGGAATTGGCCCTCAAATTGATCTTGCAACCTTGGATCTTAGGTGCACCTGCCAATTTGAATGATCTCAGAGACGCACATAGTACATACAGAAACTTCGTATGTATACTTTCGAATTTCTGCTTCGCAAGTTTCATGAAAAATAAAATAACTCATTATTATTTTACAATTAATATAACACTAAACTCGGTAGATAATTTCTAAAATTCACAATAAATCTTCTACTTAGAATAATTCGACGAATAGTCTGTCAAGATCTGTTCTGCGCCATATACGACTTGAGACCATCTTGAGATAATTCTTTTTAATTACAGATTTCAGGGCTTAAGAAATCATTGCCACCAAACGTACACATACTTACGTTAGAGCCATGGAAGGATGGTACAATTTTGTTAAGATTAGAACATCTTTTCGAGGTCGGTGAAGCGCAGCAAATGTCTCAACCTGTGGAAGTTAACATACAGGTACACCTTTATTTTTGTATATCATTTTTCTAATTATAGAATATATTATATAAAATGAATTTATAGAATATATGAAACATACAATTGTACGATGATTATGAACATTGCAATAATTAGTTCTAAAAGTAGTTGAAAAGTTTAAAAGTGTCTTTTAATTCTATTGCGTTTTCTTTGCGATAGGATCTCTTCTCGACATTCTCCATCTTGTCGATCGAAGAAACCACGCTCGGTGCTAATCAGCGACTGAGCGATATGAAACGCATGAAATGGAAACCAGAGACCAATGATATTCTTCAAGAGACAGAAGAAAATATACAACCCGTACAAATTCAAGACGACGTAATTAATGTTCTCTTGAAACCAATGGAAATTCGCACTTTTATCTTGAAAGTGGAGCGTATATCTCTTTAATTTTTACAAGAAAAAATTTATCTTTAAGATTTAAGATAATTTTTACAAGAAAAAATTTATCTTTTGTCTATTGAATTAATTGAATTACTTTATTTCCTATGACATTGTACATATATAATTATTAAGAAATATAGTTATATATAATACGATACAAACTGTATTATATTATTGTAACGAATTATACGATGGATTAACGCTCTGAAGAGTTGCTAAAATATAACTAAATAATAAATCTGTTCATTTTTCAAAGAATTTTTGAATTAGTGCAATAAATAAGAGTGAAAGAAAGTATCCTCGTTTCACTCTAATTTATTGCACTAGTTCAGAAGTTTTTCGTAAACGAACGGGTCTAATGTCTAACACGTCGTATTTTTTTTGTTTTAGTAAAATATATTATGTGATCCGTAACCTACAAAATTACTTAATTACCGTAGAAGATTTCAATATAAAATATGTTTTAAAAACGTATAAACATAACGAAATTTGAGATATTACTACAATACAGCAAGAGTGTTCAAAGTAAAAGTATAGCAAAACGCAAAAGACGAATCCTCATTATGCCTTATAAAAAGCATTAGCACAAAAATAATTAGTATTGTTTTTATAGTGATTTTATTGTTCTCATCTTTCTTTTATTAATCTATTTTATTGATTAAGAATAATTTTATAGATTTTAAAAGTTATACGAAATTTTTATAATTAAATGAGTGTGTTAGCGATCGAGCCAACGAGTAAGAAAATAGTATATCTCTCATCATCTAATCTCGTGAATTTCATACGTTTAACTCTCAATTCGCGTCTCTCGTCGCAAAATCCCAATTCCTACTTTGTTTTGCTCACAAAATAATCGCTCTAATAATTTCACTCTTTTCTCGTAAACTCACTAATCCTTTCTCTACTTCTTGTCATCTTCTCCTACACTTTTTTTCTATCTTTTTTCTCAATTCGTTCTTGCTACCTCGCTCTGTCTTACTCGTTAGTTTTGTCGTTCGTCTCTAACAAGTGTACTTCATCTCAGAACTAAAAGTGTCTAAAAAACTTTATGGAAAGAACAAAGTTTAAAAGATCGAAGAGTAAAAAGTCAAAGCAACCAGAGCAATCCACACAGGAACCATTAGTAAAAGTTTGTGTTTATATATATATATATATATATATATATATCTTTCTTTTCATATTAGGTTGGTGTAATAAATTTTTATAAATAACATAAACAAAACATTAACTCCATATTTTTTAGCCATCTAATAAAGTTTTAATGTTTCCTTTTTCATATATATATATATATATATATATATATATATATATATATATAT
>NW_022639455.1:4200674-4236500 GCF_010583005.1 Odontomachus brunneus | reverse complement strand
CTTTCTTCATGTTAAAATTTAATAGGAAAACAATATATAAACTGTTTATGTCGACAGTGGTGCAAGTCCATTTTTCTGTCTTTTGCACCAGCCTAATATTTTAAAAGATCCGAAATAAAAGTTAATAGAAACAATTTATAATTGTCATAAGTTTTATAATTGCTTAAAATGAACTAATTAGACTTGTCGGTGTATCCTTCGCATAGAGAAAATGTTGTCAAACTTTTATTACGGTGAGAAAATTTGGGAAAGAAGATTTCATATGTATAATCAAGGGCACGGTCAAAGTCAGCTATTTTTCTGAGTATTTTTCCATATGCGAGAAAGACTTCTGTTGCAAAACACCAGTTCGTCCTAAATATTATGCCATATGGGAATTAACTATGACAGAATTAGAAAAAAGAAAGGATGTTGCGACTATTACGACACTTATGGGCACCCGTATGGTGGGAGAAAAAATCGAAACCAAGGAAGTACCGATTGCGACAATGCGTGTATTATCGGCTCGTATCATACCAGAAAGAGAACAGCTAGGCAAGTATAAGAATGTGTAACATAATATATAAATAATTAATATATTACACATAATAATATTTGACATATAACATTTTATATGTAAACTTTTAATTCGTGATCCTCAAAGCTCAAATTTCTTCAGAGATAATGCGACAACCGATGCCAAAAGAGAAGGTAGAACGTGCGGCTCAAACCTGCGTAACAATTAATCCTCAAGCACCGCGTGAAGCAGTGCAAACTCTCGCAGGACCTTCGCGTAAAACAAAAGAGCACAAAATTTCAGGAAATCCCGTAGACAAATACACGTTAGTGAAGGAGGTCCTGGATTATCTTATAGAATGCACACTCTGGACAACCAATCCTCTTCTTTACAACATCAAGGTCGAGACGGTAGATCAAGAAGTGCAAACCGACGTACGTTACGATGAAACTAGCAACAAAGTGATAATAGACACTGACATCCAAACCGAATTGACTTGCGAGCCAAGGCTATCGACCGGCCAGCTTCTCGTCCAGTATGAAGAAATAAAGAATTTTATACGAAGCAAACTGGAGCAATGCTTCATCCAAGCAATCGAACCTCGGATCATAATTGACGACCTACTCGATGAGATAGTCACTAAAGGTGCAGACATAATTAAATATCCCATGAAAGATCAACTAATCCAAACCGTGGCCAGTTACAAGTCCCACGTGAGACGTGATGAGGACGTGCTAAGGAGGTTGAGAATGTCCACTGTCATCGATCCTTTCGAAACGTCGATTGTCGTCGCACCGCTAATAGACGATTTGTTGAGTTTGACATGCGACGTAGTTTCTCGAAATGCTCAACGTGTCATTAAGAATATCCTTTGCACATCGATTAGACGCGCAGTCGTAATCGGCTTCAAACTCGAAGCAATTATGAAGCAGCCACAGCGTAAGTAAATTTTTACTTGGAGATTTACTCGATTGAACAGCAGAAGCATACAGAATGCCACTCGATTTTTTCCAATTTTTGCAGCTGAGTTTGTTATAACTGAAACCGTCAAACCATTCTATAAGTTACCTTACTTATCAATGAAGTACTAATAATAAAAATTCACTTACAGGCCCAACTACTGAGCAAATATTTCTCCAAAGAAAGAAGAAAATCGCCGCTTTGATGATGAAGAAACACACAGAGACTGCCGCTACGCAAACGGAACTCGCTGGGGTACCCGAAATCGCAAAACTCAAGCCCAAGGATATCCTGTGCTCGGTTTGCGCCAGGGAATCGATATGCCACCTGTGCCTGACAGCTCAGGAAAAAAATCTAACGCTGCCGAAAGAAGATACGAAGATACTTCGCACTCAGGATATACTATTAGCGTATAATCCATGCTACGTCATCGCCACGGCTTCAGAGGAGGAGAAGAATCCACATCTGCAATCAAGTAGCGCGATGAAGAAGAAGATTGAAAAATCGACCGTCGCACAATTACCGATCTCGCAGTGTACAACAAAACCAAGACCAGAAGAGATACGCGTCGCTCGCGATAATGACGTTGTCAACGTTCTCATGACTCCGAAGAAAAGGACCCAAGCCCGAGGTGCAATGATATCCAACGAACATTTAATCTTTCCAAAAAAATCCTAAGATTTCTTTATACTCAGAGAAGAATACATGGTGATGGCAACTACATAAGTGATACAACTATACGCGTTTTATATGTAAAATTAATATATATAGTTTAATGAACTATAGTTATTGCAAGTAAAATTTATATAACTATATACGTTATATAATTCTATGTACTAAACTCGTATAGTTGTCATTTTGTAGTTGCCATTATCACGTTTTTCGCTGAGTGTATGATATTGTTGAGTGTATGTTCCTCTTGCCTTCTTTAATCCCTCGACTTTATCTCTCGCACACAATGTAGATTCCGTCAGCGGATGGACTCGTGTCATCGACGACACATTGATCAGGTCCTGGTGTCCCAAAGGTACTTGCTCCTTCTCTCTTTTGTCAACTTTCCATTTCTCAATTCTGTAACATACGTACAGTATATTTAACTATCGTATTTTTACTAATAAATAGTAATATATTATTTCGATTAACGCAGTATTACTTACAGCAGATTCCGCTAGTAAAGTAACTAACACCTTTACCACAAGCTCCATAACGAGATCATCTTCTAAATCAACATCCTGTTGCGAAAAGCCCTCCCAGCCCGAGAGCGTTCTGAGCACGCAAGCGACGAAAGCGTTGCGGATATTGAAGAATGCGTTTTGCACTCGCGACATTTGCCCCGATGCATCCTTAGTGAAGTTGATGGAACATCACTTACCCATTAAAGACGAGATAAGCAAGAGCAACTTGTCTTGCAATGTAGAAAATTGTGCATTACTGAATCGACATCATGGACAACCTATTAATATTAACAGCCAGATTCGTGCGAGGCCGCGAGCCGATAAATTTAGAAGTGTTCTTACGTCGCCTTCATCGGAATCCTGAGAACAGATAAAATAACAAAGGTCAGTCGAGTTAAATCTTGCGTTAAACTTATTGTCTGTGTAAACGGTGTATAAATATGGACACACACATGTGTCGTATCGAAGGTAATCGTAAAATTGTTTCGTGTTTTTCATAAAATACCATAAATCATATTTTTCTACGATTTTTACAATAACACGCTGTGAAAAAAAGATATTAAGATTCCTGGCTTCTCGTCGCGAAACTCATGATTAATGACATCAGAAATGAAAAAATATATGCTAAAAATTCTTGCAAAATACGTTAAAATAAAAAGATGTATCTATAAAATGACATTTGCAATCAATCAAGTAAATTAAAATAGCTCAAACACTTTCCTTTTGTTCAAACAATAAATAAATCACTGTAAAATTAATGTCACATTCCATTTTCCTTTTTAACTTATTTCTTCTCATGATTTTGTCACGTTAATTTTACCAATTGATCAGTTACAAGTATCATTTTGTAAACATATCACTTTATTTCAATGCATTTTATAAAATTTTTTAACGTGTATTTTCTCATATCAACGTTATAAATCGAAGTAACTGTGGCGAGAAACCAGGGATCTTAATATAAATTGTTCTTGATTTTTATTGAATGTATATATGATATACACAATAAATAAGTGCAACTTTATTGGTTTAATAAAAAAACTCGTCTATTTCTTTTCTATATCACTAGTGTAAGAAAAGAAACATACGAATCTTTTGCTCGACCTAATAAATAGTAATAAATTCGATCATTTGAGAATACATGTGAGTTTTCTTTATTATTACGTAATAACGACGCACAAAATATACGATTATTCATCATACATATGAATTCACTAAAACTTGTGTAACATAATCAAATCTATAAAGCAAATGCTGTTAACTTAACAACAAAGATGAGATTTAAAATAAGAGTGTAAATATAAAAAAAACTACAGTGATTTTGGTATGCCATTTGGATTTATAAATAACGTATGTACAGTTGTAATTCGATCATTGATAAATATGGCATGCGCACATACGTCTACTACAATGTGTTATAACCTTAAAACAACGATTCTTAGTGTTATTTTTTTTTTTATAATTAACACACGCAACGATTATTGCTAAATATCAGCTTTAAAGGAATCTTCCACGTAAGTTCTTACAATAACGTTATTACTGATAGAACGGCAAACGACGTGCCGAAAATACAGTTTGAACATTAATTTTTTATCAGATATAAGAACAATACATTGATCATTTCTCAATTCACTACAATGAGCACGCGTATAACAGTTACTAACATATGAGTAATCCTCGTCACAATTTATAAACGTAATGTATTTCATTTTTCCCTATTTACGAGCATAATATCTCCTTACCTGCATCGGCTGGATGCATGCAATTAGACCTGAGAATTATAGCACGATCTCTCACGAACATTAAAGATAAAGCAAATGTCTATTTTCATGAATAAAGAGAGATGAATAGAGAGATTAGAAGACGAGTTATTCTTATCACAACAATGAAGTTTCGTGATTTGAGCGCTCGTAAAAGATGAGAGGATTATACAAGAATTCCTCGTTACACGCGATTAAGTCGAAATAATTATTACGCAAAGCGAGATTGCGCAATGCGACTCGATCTACTCAAAATGCCCTTTGAGATGCTACGTGACCTACAGGAGAACCGAGGCCGTTGACCACGCACTGAAGCACGAGACTTTAGCGTACGTAAATTATTGCGAATATTAATCGCAGTTACGAAATCGCGCCGCAAGGAAACCGCACCAGGCGCGATCGCGTATAACGAGAGTTATCTGCAACGATTTAATATACCTAACATGAAATATTTATAATATCGACTAACCTCGGCCGTTTACTGGCCCGAAGACAACGCCAAGATTCCTCGACCTAAGACACTTCGACAGTTTCGTCGAGCTTTAACGAGTGCGATATACACGTACTTTGGCACGAAATCAAAAAATGCACTACAGAGTATTCTTCCGTTTTTATACATTGCATTGCTTGAATGCCATATAAGTCTGTAGAACTTTTATTAACCATTCGATGACACAACCATAATGTTTTCAAGTGATTCATGTGACATGAATGATAAGAGTATAATATCGAATGTATAAATTAAATATTCAAGACGAATATAAACGCGTGAAAATCATGAAAAGTGTAAAATCCATGTTTTATCACCCGGGTGCGTTCTACAGTCTTATATAATAAGAGTAAAAAAAAAAGAACATGAAAAAATAATTCTGTATCTAGGAATCACATCAAGATGAAAGATCCGTCATGATACTCTAAGAACGTGTATTCGTTGATGGATTAGGCCACTGTATAAGTTTAAAGTTCTTTTTCTATTTTTTTTTTTTTTTATATTTTCTAAAAAATTATGTTTTGCAAATATTATTCTAGAATTATAGATAGACACTTAAAATATATCTACAGAGTTTTATAATAAGAAAATAATAAAAATAAGATTAATAAATTCCTAAAATTGATCTTCAAATTTCTATGTATGCTTGATTTTTATAATCTATACATAGATTATATATATATATATATATATATATATATATAT
The DNA here is from genome assembly GCF_010583005.1 of Odontomachus brunneus. NCBI lineage: Eukaryota > Metazoa > Arthropoda > Insecta > Hymenoptera > Formicidae > Odontomachus > Odontomachus brunneus. The sequence continues at coordinate 4,230,917 of NW_022639455.1, read as the reverse complement.
ATATATATATATATATATATTATAAAATATAAATATATTTTTTATGTTACAGTAGCCTAATCCCTTAATCGGAGGAAAAGTATCTTAAATTTATCTCTTCCTCATGTTTCGAATTTTTAATTTTGGTTGATAGCGTGACGATTGCCTCATATCCATAACAGGTAATAACCAGAAGCTATATAAATATGGGTCGCAACCGTCTACAAAATATTATTGTAACGTTCTGTCAGCTAGGTCAAGATTTGCGACAACTTCAGAGGCGCTCCTTCTAATATTAGACTATTAATTTATACACACACGCACGCATCTTTTTCATTTTATTTCCTAAGTCACTAAAGACGTTCATTTTCTTCAGTTTCCTCAGCGACCGTATCTTTTGTCGTCGTCTCGTTTATCCGCCTCTCCTCGTCAGAGATAGTGGGCACCTTGGTGTGCGTCGAATCATTCCACGGTTGAATTTCTGCCGACCCAAACAACCAGAAGAGCACCGTTGCCGAAATGAACACTACCGCTGATATCCAAAACATTATACGCCATTCCTCAACGCCGTTCTACAATATGATGAAAGGTAACATAAGAAAGCAAACGAAGAAATCAGCTGAGCTGCGAAAATCAATATCAGCTGAGCGCGAGAATGAACATATGACACGTAAAAGTATGACAGAGATCGATACTTGCATAGTAACGGGTTTAAACACGCAAAATGCGATGTACTAACTTTGATCACTTACAACTCGAAAATTACTGCGATCTACTTTTGTATTAGAATTTGTTACTCTAATTACGTTACATAATGCACTATTAAAGTATAATACGATAGTTTCGATACAGCTTATATGTATGATAGATTTTCTGTGAAAAGATAACGTACCCTTTCGTTGGTTAGAGCGCCGATAATCGGTGGAATAATAAATCCAGGAAAACTACCAAAAGTATTCATAATTCCGTACAAAGAACCAGCGTAGTTCGGTGCTAAATCTTGATGATTTTGTAAACTGGTTTGGCATGCAGCCCCATTGAAGGCCAGTGCCAATATTAACATTATTATTGCAGTTGTGGCATCACAACCCACATATGTCATTACTACTAGACAAGCTGCAGGTCCCAGGTGAGCTGTTAACAGTCGTACGTTTATTTGATATTTGTTCGTTCGTATGAATTTGTTCCTATTAAATTTCAATTTCTGCATCAAGACGAATGATTGATTACTTACAGAAAAGCATGAAAATTTTTCTGATCCAACCCAGAGATAAAACACCTTTCCTTCGCACGTAATCACCTGCTGCTGCGAATAACACTCCAGCGCCAAGTCTAGCTATGTAAGGTAATCCAGTTATCGCGCCACCCTGTAGAAAAATATTTGAAACACATTGTTAGCAATCGTTATTTACAAAATTAAAATAATGTTAGAATTTTGTCGAGTTGTCTTTCTGCAATATGAACTGTCGCAATCCATACAATACAGTACCGATTTCATATTGAAGCCCAGAACTTCCAGCGTATATTTGGGTCCGTTGGTAGCGATAAAGTAAATACCCCACATATTAGCAAAGTGAGCCCATAGTAGTACTAAGAATGGTGCTGACGTGGCAACTGCTTTCACCGGTAGTTGAACCTGTGTGTAATATATCAATAAGTAATATATAACAACATATATTATTATCTTCTACTTTTTAATTAATTCGTTATTGAGCAAAATATTGGCTGAATGTATACGCACGCATGCATGCATTTTACATAAATTATTCGAAAAATATAATAATATCTTTATACAATCTCGGTATATGTACCTTTTGTTTTGAAACAGAAGTACCTATTTGTTCTTTTATGTACGTCTTCTCTTTCTCTGTGATTCCCGGGTGCAGATCCGGCGTATCGTATACCAAGAACACCCATAAAACATAGAAAACTAACATGAGAGTGCTTGTAACGTAGAACGCAGCTTTCCATCCGTAAGCGCTGATTACTGCACCGCATAAAGCGAATGTCACGACGGTTCCAAATGGACCACCTGAAGTAACACATGACATGAATATATATCCTCTCAAGATTTTCTATTTGAAAAGAAAAATCCAAAAAAGTCGTACCTTGCATAGTCCATACGAACATACCCTTCTCACCAGGTGGCACCCACCTAGCGATCATCGCGTGTAAAGCGGGATAAACAGCACCCTGAAAAATTCCACACCATTCTTAATGAAGAGCCAACCAATCAATTTGGAAGATAATAACAGTTAATAGTTATCTAAGAAAATATAATGATATAATCGCGATAAAAAAAACGATGAAGAATGATAAGAAATTACGATAAGAAAAACATCCATTAGGATCTACAGAATTAGACAGAAATAATTGCGTAAGAAATCAAAAACGATAAATATAAAATATAGCGATCTCAAAAGATATATCCAAATGAGACGCGTATGGAGTAATCAACGACTTACCCCGAAAAATCCCATCACGAAGCGAAGCGCGAATACAAAACCGTAATGAACACCAGCGGCCCATGGCATCAGAAGATTCAATACTGCAGGTATCAGTGTGGCAAATCTATATCGCAAAAGGTAAAAGATAAGCGCAATAACAACAGATAATAGATCAACGAATGTTGTGTTTCTCTTGATTTTTTCTCTATTGTTAATCTTATTCAATTATACTTACGCCACTACTTTGGAGCCTCCGTATTTCTCTGCCAGAAGCCCAGCTGGAACACTAGCCGGTAGCACACCATAAAAATATCCTGATAACAGCAGACCTTGAATATGTTGGTTCCACTCGTATCGTTCACCAAACTGAAACACAAACAAAATCGTATCTATATTTCGTAATGATTTTTTCAGACATTCTATTCACGATAGAACTATCTATATTGATATAGCTATCTGATCATGCAACCTACATCTTTGAGGTCGACAGACTTGTTGCTCTTCAAATCCATTGCGCTGCATGCAGGTCCGGTACTACCATATTTGCTAGTGGCGTTCACCATGGCGACGATGGATATAGATAAATTAGTGCGGATAACATATGAGAACATACAAGCCAAGAACATCATCGCCCCGAGGATTGCCCTCCGTGGGATTCTCTCTGTAAATTGTGAAAAATCAATCATGTTACTTACAATACTTTGTGATACAAGTAACATCATAATATTGTTTCGATGGTACAATTTATCGTTATAGTTAACAATATGAAATAGATAACTTCCGCTTTCAACGTTGATGTAACTTTAGTGACAATATGGTTGTGCATAACTGCTATTTAAAACTCTCATCGAAAAATATCCTGACATTTGATATATTTTCTTTAAATTATAATATTATACAACTCATTGTATTGTAGTTAAATACAAATATTATTTAGATTCCTATATTAATTCTGATGAGCTAATCGAGCTACTTGAGCGTAGACTTTACATTTAAATAACAGACAAGCATGAACATCGTAAAGCAAGGCACTTCTGCTTGTCTTGCTGTGAAGCGAGTTGCGAGTCTGACCTTTGAATTCAGCGCGTAATGCCTAATAATTTTAAATCAAGAATGAATGACGTATCTCCCATAGCCAACATCTCATCTTGTTCTATTATGTACATAATATCAAATGCAGCTGCATTCGCGTGTTCGCGTGCAATATCGTGTCGTCGATACATAAAAAATAAGAATTATTCCACCAACAGCGGAAGGATTGCTTGGATCGCATCAATCTCGAATTATTTTTCTATCGTTTCCAATACAATTTAAACTCGGATTTTATACTAGAAAATATGTTATAATAACATATTATATAATTTAAGATTTAACACACTGAACAAAAAATTAAATCTTATAAAATTTTAATATAAAAAAAGCTGTTTGCTTAAATTTTATAATCTGAATTGTCAGCGCATCTCATTACACTGATATGATTAACAATTTCTATAAATTGTTGACAACAATGTGTCGATAATAAATGCTTCATTGCTCGAATCGTGAAGTTACTTAAAAGTGCGCACTTGAAATGTGCGACTTGTTTGTACTCGCAACCAACCCTGACCATATTTCAAGAAAATCTCGTTCAAGGAGAAGCATCGCAGCTTATAAACTTCAAAAGGTCACGGCAAGCAGTTACGTCTCGTTAGACCGCTGATAATTACCTGGCGCGATGCGAAAATCGAATCAATAATGCGCTCCCTTAACTTCCCACATTGTATGATACGACACGCTTCCGTTGCTAAATCACAGTTGTTACCGGAGATTAAGCCGACTCGGCTTAACATACATTGCTTCCGCATTCTGGTACGAGCTATTACTGACACAGAAATCGCGAGGAACAGTCGTGCGCTTACAGATTCTTCGAACGAAAGAACGTTGAACGGATGAACGGACATAATTTGCTGTGGCTTGTATTCTCTCTAATGTGCGAGTGATTGGGCAGTTGAGTCGGATTTCCATTCAGATTTATTAAGACACGCGACACTATTATTTTTGGAACCGATCAAAAGGGAAGTACCTTTAATTAGAAAACTAAAAATACTCGACATCCAGCCAACTATTCTCGATTCGAGTCTCGAGAATACTTCGGCAAAAATATCCAATGTTACATAACATTGTAAGTATTATCTCTTGGCATTGACTGTCAACATTTTTCTTAACACTCAAAGCCTAATGTCTCTGTGAGAGAAGATATCGTAGTTTCGCGACAGTGTGCAGCAAAACAATTACATTCTCCAATCGTTAAATTACGTCGATTAATCCGATCATAAATCAAATGTAATTGTGCGTTTTCATCGTCGCTTATTCGACAAATTTTCGCCTTGACATAAAATTTCAATTTTACACAACTTTGCGCGACAAGCGATTTAATATAGTTCAGTTTGCGTGCATTAATATTTCTAAAAAAATCATTTCGATTATCATATTTATCGAACGATTTCCGTGTTATTGTCTTTCGGCCTAGTGGCGTGGACAAAGGCCAAGGAATGATACGCTGCCAGCATGAAAAACGAACTCATTATCTCGCTAAAGTAACGCGCTATCTACTATAAAATGCAACTACGTAATGACGTACAGAAATACGAGTGAATACTACACCTCAAAGTAGCAAAAACAAAATGCAAATACAATGATTTGGCGGAACGTCAAAATAAGCGATATTTCAAGTCATCATTTCTTGAGTTGCATAATCCTTTTCTATTTTTTTTTAACTGCATAGTAATCATGCGCCAATGAGCCGAGTGTTATGCGCATGATAATATTTTATTACCAGATAATATTTATTTCGCAGATTTTTTACGTGGAAAATATTTTTGCTGCAAGCTGACATACTGAACTATGATATACTGTCACATTTAATTGTTACACCGGTAATTGTTAAGAAATTTGTACGCGTCTATGAGTCATTAACCTCATTAGCGAAATAAACTCGTGTAGCCTTGCCCAGAATCTGTCATGCGTAATCATCTGTTTCTTGGATACAAGTTAGATAGAAGTTCACGAAATGTCATTTCGCGGATATACTTGCACGGAAAATGAAACTTCTTTTTCAGTTTAGCGCGCTGCACGTGTGTTAGAATTGAAAAAATTCTCTCGTTAAAATATCCGACGTTGGGAAATGGTAAAACCGTGAAAAAAAAAGATAATGACTCTAAAATTATTTTTAATCAATTAAAATTATCTTTTATCATTCATTCATCTCATCGAAATGACTTCGGATTTGTCAAATGCTACATCACTAAGACCAAGACTTCTTTGAAAAACGTCAATCGACCCCGATAAATTATGCATAAGATAAATCTCGTGCGTTTTCTGATTTTTTTTTGAAACGGAAAAAAACGCCAACGTCGAACGACGTGAACATGTTACATGAGCGACGTGTGGTTGTTCTGTAGTCTATTTCTGCGAGGTACGTGCGAAATAGCGGTTCGAGTTACAGGTAGTTTGTATGAGATTGAGACACGCGAATGAAACGAACGAACGAACGAACGAACGAACGCGCGAGTAAAACAGGCTTGGGAAAATGGAATACGGGAGCGCACAATGCGACTTTGCGCGGATGCATAATGCGATGCGCAATGTTTGCTAATTTGAATTTCCGTTGGAGAACAGAATGACGTGTAGAAAAACGCAGGCATCGTGCCGATATCGCACGCGTTGGCTATCTATCACTGCGACGCTTTTTTTTCATGAGCGATTATGTAATCCTTATCATCAATTGCTAACGACACTTATCATGATGAAAAACTCGAACATTATGGGTGTTCATGTAAAGTTGCGCAAATCGTCAAGATATTTATGGACACCACGTAATAAAGCTGCTCAATACGTTGTGCAAAAGTTACGTGAGTGAGAGGACGGTCTATTTTTCATTGACATTTTTAGAATAAAACAGAAATTGTTCCGGCATGAATAGCAGCTCGTTCCTATCGAATCACGAAGGATATCAAAGTACAACGTACGATGCTTACATACAATTAGCTCTACTATATATAATTAACTCTACTCGGCTCACTTTGTCATTATTCTTGCTCTATATTTAGGCACGCAATAGAGTGTATAATTAGAGACTTCGCAATGTGTTTACCGAAGTTCGAAGGATTCTCGTCGATCTACATCGACAAAGATATTGAACGTTGTCAATACTATCGGTGAAACTCAATACGGGCATTCCATAACAGAACTTAAGAAGCAGGTATAGTTCCCGCTTTGCATTCCACGTGCTATAAGCACGTAAAGTTTACACTGCGACGTTTTGCGCACACAAAAACGATCTGGATATTTATCAGCGAAGGATCCAGCTACGAGAAACTGAACAGGTAAGATAGATTTTCATGTGTTTAACGTCAATAATTTCTTCATCAGTAATTTCGATATTATTATAACCGCACAATATTACACGGTGTCTCTGCGAAGCTATACCGCCTACAGTTTTATCATACCGAATACAGCCTCCGCGATAGAGAACATGTCTAAAAACTACAACAGATTGCAATAACAGTGAAGTAATGGAACGCAGATGGAATCGGATGAGTCGGAGCGAGCAACTGCCGCTCAATTGACAAGCACTTACCGTTGAATTTCCGGAAGAGAGCCATTCTCGCCGCTCGTGGTGAACACTCGTCAAATCTGTATCGGCGTAAGAACGCGAGACGATTAGCGATCCACCTCTACGAAAGGAAGAGGTTCTGCCGTTCTGCTGTTTGAACTCTGCCGCCGCCGACCAGCCGCGAAACGATGCGATGCGATGTGACGTGACACGTCGTCGACTTGGAAGGGTCCGATTTGCAACTGAGGTTCGCTTGCTTTCTGCTTTTCGGTGTATTCGATCGATTTCGCCGACTATTGGCCCCGACCGTGTTGCGTCATCCCGCCAGCTCACACAGTTCGAAGTCGACGCTCGTCGTGCCTCCCGCTTTTTTCGGTCTCCTCCGCGTGGTGGGTGACGCACGTTGACCGCGTCGCTTTGAGGACGGTCACGCGTACGTCTTCTACGTAGACACTGTCGAAAAACACGCGACACCTGCTGTCACAGTCTCACGCACGTAAGCCAGTGCTATATTTAATGGCGCTCGCTGGTATTAGAATCGCCCGGGTTTTTCGCAATGTTGTGGCGCGCGCACGTGCTCCGCCGACTGAAAATCAAAGAAACATATCAAGTCAGGGAGGCAGGATCAGTGGGATCGCTGAGAATCGACCGCGGAGCTTGCGAAAGCGTGGATCACGCGAGTCGGCGAACTGACGCAACATCAGTAAAGTAACCACGAGCCGTTTTTTCGAGCGTTACGTTTAACTGATAAGGAGAGAGCTCGTGACATACAACTCCACCGATTCTTTTCGTTTACTTTTATACTCCGTGCCCGTAAAAGATTAGGAGAACTGACAGGTCGCGATCTTCAAGCTATAACGAATGCTAAATCTGCCAAGGCCCTTTAACGTTGTAGCGCGCGTCACGGTTTTCTGATTCCGCGTTATTATCTATCGTGAAGACAAACGATGCACAGACACTTATGATCCATGCTAAGTGCTACAACATAAAATATTAATTTAAGAATGCACAGATACTTATAATCCATGCTAAGTGATACAACATAAAATATTAATTTAAGAATTTAAAAATGTTGCGTTAGAAATCGCTACTTCGTAACTCGTCTGTGTGGTTTATTTTAAACAATCTGTAATTCATGAAAAAATTTACCACAAAATTCTATTAAACAGAAAACATTTAAAAAAGATTAGAATTATACAGATATATTCATAGACATGCATTTCTATAAATATCCGAATATTCATGTTAAATACTGCAAATAGATACTGTCACGAGTTCTATCGCAGGAAAGGAAGCGCATTATCGCGCTATAGAATTACTATGTACCGGATACTTCAATTATTCCGTAATCCTTGATCGTTTATTCACCGCGCCTATTATTCTCCTAATCGTCAACAATGCTCAACTTTTCAAAGTGTCTCCATCGGATATAACCTACCGAATACAGCTCTTACATCCATAAACAATATCCAATGGCATGGATCGCTTCGGGAACGTGTCTGCAAACGATTCATCAAAATTAATTACAATCTGCTAGCTCCTGATGACATGCTGCAATATTTGCGAGCCACTGTCTACACGCCGAGATATTTTGTCAACAACGATTATTTCAATCAGGTAAGATAATCTATCAGTATCAGATAAATTTTCAGATGCATTGGTCGTAACGATATTGCACGTTAACTCTACACTACATCAAATATCTCGGCTCTTTGTGACTTTGTTCACATAAAGAAAGAGAGAGAGAAAAATATGCCAGTTACTCCCAATCTTATGCAATTCACACAATGAGCGTAATTAACTGTACGAAAGTATTGCGTCATTGATATCACATTTTTCTCACGCGACAGAATATCACTAATAAAATCCACAAGAATCACTCGAAGCTCTAATGATGAAATCTGCATCGAAAAAGTCAACGATAAATTCACAATTTTCTTTTGTGTCAATGTAAATTTTCGCGTTTAGTAAATTCTTTCTGTGAAGATGCATACCTCTTCATAGGTATCTTCGATTTTACAAGATTTTATTACGTTCAGGATCGTTCAGGATCGTCAATACAAGCATCAAAGTTACGCGTATCGTACAAATTTTTGAAATTGTCGGAACGTGAGACTGCAACGTTCGACCGGCACCGAAATACCACTCCAAGTTACCCGAGTTATGCGAGTCGTTCTCTCGCCAATCAAGGCAATCACAACGATTAAACGCGACTGACTGACTGTCCAAAGAGCATTTGACGACGGAACCGCCAATGATAAAAGGACCTCATTTACGGCGAAATAGAAAGCGTGACTAACCTCAATTACCGCCGCCCCGCTTTTTCTCCCCGTGCTTGTTGCTCGCGAAATTGCGCGCGAAAACGGCCCACGACGATCGATAATCCGGAAAGGAAGCAGGACTTCCGAAGCGGGACGTGAGCGGGCCTAAAAACGAAGTAAACTGTCACCACTTATATTCCGATGCGAAACTTCAGGTATAACTTTGACATTACGTTCGACAAGCGCAAGTACAATCGTCGCCGCGTAGTGCGATGCTGGCAGCTCCGTAGGCAAAAAGTTCGCTCGAACAAGTGCGGGAGTGTCGGCAGTGTTCGAACAAGCAACGGCACGATCAAACACCACAAATGGTTGGAACGCTACTGAGCGAGATACGTGCCGCGCGTCACGAAGTTACTCCCTTTCGCCACGAGGGTGTTGCACCTTATGCGTAGAGGCATTTGTGACGTCCTATGTACCTCCATAAGTAGCAACGTGCACATTGACCGTCATTGATGCTTGCGTTTGGCAGGCAAAACTGCTTTGTAAATATAAAATTCATAAGTCTGACTAGTATATGCTTTCTAGATACAAAATTAAAAGCACATGCCAATCAAATTCATAAATTTTATACAATTGCAAAGCAGTTTTTTCTTGCTAAACGCAGCCGATGCCTTCTCATTGTGGTTTCGCATCAAATGTGTCTGTTTAAGGCTCCTGACCTCACGCATTGTCTATCTCTTTTTAATAACGTCAGAAGCGAGAAAATATATGCTAAAAATTCTTGTGAAATACGTTAAAATAAAAATGTACATCTATAAAATTACACAATCGATTAAATTTATAAGATATTTCCTTTTTGCACTTCCTTTTTGCTCTAATAATCAATAATTTATCGTAAATTAATGTCATACAATTCATCTTCTTAACCTATTTCTTCGCCTATTTCTATTCAAGTTAATTTACAATAAATTATTGATTCCTAAAGCAAAAGAGCAGTGCACGGAATATCTTACAAATTTGTTTAATCGATTGCAAGTGTTACTTTATGGATATATATTTTTATTTCAACGTATTTCACAAAAATTTTTAGCATGCATTTTCTCGCTTCTGACGTTATTAAAAAGAGATAGACAATGCGAGGGGCCTTAATAAATTATATTATCTTGGTGCAAAAAGTGCACGTTTCACGTGTTTTTCAAACCAAGCAGAAGATAGAATTTTGAAGAGTTAATAATTTTCACGAATAAAATCGTGAACAATATCGATTCGGTATGTTCTTAAGCTTTGTGTCCACGATGCTAGAAATTGACCTGAGATCTAGATTCAAGAAAAAAACAACCAATTCATTTGCAGCTTTCACGGAAAGGCGACAATTTAATTGGTTACACATTTCTCGGATCAAGATCTCGGACTGATTTCTAGCATCGTGGACACAAGGCTTTAGAAACTCTTAACGAGATCTGCCCCTATTTTGCTCTCAACACCCAACTTCCTACGAGAATTTAATTAAAAAATAACAAATGTTTGCAACAATTTAATAGCTTTGAAAAAGGTAAGATTTTGCGCCTTTTACTCCATAATCGTGACGCACGAGTATCGAAATATGATGAATTTGATTAGGAAATATAAAGTTTTTCATGTAGGTAATCAAACATTAAAATACTAACATCATGTAATCAAGCAGAGTCCATTTCTTTTTAACGATTACTCTCTTTTTTTTTCTTTTGCTTTTATATTGAAAGTAAAATGTATTTTTGCTTTGAAAAGAATTCAAAGATAAAAGTTATAGAAAAGACTGTTGTCTATTCTAAGAGTATGTTTAGAGAGAATACAAGGACTGTATTATGTTTCATCATTAACATATAAGCAAGAAATGAAAAAACACGCAAAGCTATGAATTTGCAAGAAAAATTGTGCAAGATGTTTTTAAGTATATAGAATGAAAACATGTTGACTGTAAATTTCATTATGCATATACAATTGTATTTCTACAGATAGCTGCGCAAGTAAAAGCGACGTAAATAGAACTTATCTATTATTATGTACACAATATTTTGACATCGTGCGCATTTAGACTCGCGCTTACGCGATATATTTTTATGTCCAGAAATATCCAGGTTTATAGCACTCACGAGCGAAATCTAAGAGAAAAAAAATATCCGGATAATTCTGTGGCTATTAAATTGTTCAGTTGTAACATCACGGATATAATTTATCGATTTGCAGCTCCGTCTTGGAATGTAAGAGGTGCAATATAGCTTACAGATAATTGTTTCTAGGTATTTCTAAATTACTGTCGCTATTCGAGAACTCTTGAATGAAATAACAGCAACGTGTACAATACAGACCAACGCGGATTAAGTTAAGTAACGTTTAATTGCTAGAGTACTGTATAAACCTGTAAAAAAAGATAGAAATAGCATTAAAGTCGTCAGGGGTTCTTAAGTACCCTTAAGACATACTGGAAGACTTCGTTTCCTTAGCAATAAAAAACGATGCTCGTAGTAAGATAACAATTGCAATGTCGTGTTGCATCGTTACACCTTGCGTTATTCGTAACAAGCTGCGCCGATCTCGACGGAGAAACTCTGTTCGGGTCGCCCGATGTCACGTAAAGCCATGTCTAGGATGGGAAGCCTTATGGGTTTGTCCGTCTCATATGAAACAATAGTTTTACCCCAGTGATCTTGATGCACCTATAAATTTTACGAATATATAATTTATCGATTATTATTCCGAAACTATTATATATATAATTTATATATCACAGAGAAATAGAACGTAATATATGGTTGTTTAGATAATTATTATTAAAACTATATTAAGAGAATCGAATGAAAAAAAAATGATTTACCTTACACTCGTCCATCATCATCTCATATCTGTGACGTTGATTGCCCCGCGGTGTCAGCTCGACGTCGTTCCAAGCCAGGAGCTTCAAGCCCCTTCTGTACGTTTTTCGCTCGTAATCAAAGTATGCCACGCTATTTTTACAGTGATACGTGATGTTTTGTTGCGCGTGTTTCGAGAGCAGTTGCAAGAAACTAATCTGATTGCTATCCGCCTTGTATGTGATCTGAATGCAAAAGTTGAATATGTTAACATAAATTTATGAAGACTTTTTATATATTTTTTTACATAATAATTAACACAAGATTATGAAATGTATAAAAAGTATAAAACAACCTTCATGCCGCCTTCTATCTCGCTGAGCCAAGTTTCTTGTTGATCAGTGATATAATTGATCTCCGGTGAACGAGGAGGATTTGGTAAAAGGCAAGTAGCGCGTTTCTTAGCATCGCAATACACCAAAATTGCATCCCGGATATCCCCTTCATTCGGATCAATCCAGTATTCACCTGTTACATATGAATCATATGTATCAAAAATTTATGTTACTTTAACTATTTTGAAATATTATGAATGAAAAAGTGAATGTGGTAATCTTTGTATAGGCACTATGTGCAGTTATCATCAAAAACTTACCGGATAATTTATCTGGGTACGCGACAAATAAATCTCGACAGGTTTTAGCCGGTGAATTCTTTTGACCATCCGGTTTCACCAATTTTTGAAAAGAGGATTTTAAATTTTCGTAAGCTTTCTGAAGTAATTCTCTTCTTTCTTCTTCAGTGATATCTTTACCAAATATCCTCGGTGGTTCATCGCCAAGTGGATCTGGTCCTTTAGTTTGGCCTTGTCCTGTGTATTACAAAATTAAGAAAAATATCAAGATTAATATTCCTTAATACCTTAAAATGTATTTAAAATATAATTAAAAATGTAACTTATATGTTAAAATATAAACATATATAAAGGTTAAACAATATTTTAAAAGCATTTTTTAAATATTTAAAATGCTTTAGAGTTTTACATTGTGCGAAACTCAATGGCAAGTGTACATTGTCTTTTGAATTAATTAAACTTAACCTATAAGTGCTGCTAAAGATGCAGCATCGTATCCGAAACCAAGTTCTCCGGGTGGACCAGGTGGGCCAGGAGGTCCTGGAGGACCTGGTGATCCATGACGTCCTTCTTCCCCAGATGGACCTCTTGGTCCAGGATTTCCTAGAAGCCCGATGGGCCCTGGACTACCATCTCGTCCAGGATTACCTCTGATCCCAGGTTCTCCATCTTTACCGGGAAGTCCTGGCAAACCGGGCATACCCTTTTCTCCTGGTAATCCAGGAGATCCAGACAATCCTTGCAAACCATTGAATCCACGATGTCCCTTAGAACCCTTCTGTCCTTCTTCTCCGCGATCACCTTTTACCCCTTCGAGGCCCGCTGGACCGGGTTTTCCTCGTGGTCCCTGAAAATTAAAAACTCTATTAATTTACTATTACTTAATTGATATAATAAAAAATAGCATAGAATTAATTTGTATTACTTGTGGACCTTCCACACCTTGTGGACCCGCTTCTCCTTTTGACCCGCGTTCTCCGGGAAATCCTGTAGACCCTGTTTGTCCAGGTGGTCCCTGTTGGAACGAATGCATATAAATTCATAACTATTGATATAATTTTTCATGATATTGTTTAAATCGCGTAAAAATTGAATAGAAAATACTGGTAATCCAGTAGGACCAGATGGGCCTGTTGCGCCAGATATACCAGGCGGTCCCTTATCTCCAGGTCGACCACCTATTCCCGGCGGTCCTGGTTTTCCAACCGGTCCTTCTGGTCCTGCTTCTCCTATGTGACCAGAAAGACCAGGAGGACCTACTACGCCAGGTGGTCCAGGTGGTCCTTCCGCTCCTGGTTTTCCTGGTTGTCCAGTTTCACCCTGTGATAAACAATGAATTTAAAAATTAATGAACTATACAATAATTCTACAAAATAATTTCAGTTTAACAAAGAATTTTTGCTTACAGGTACTCCACGTAGTCCTCTATTTCCTATGAAACCAGGAGAACCGGGTAAACCTGGCAAACCTCTTTCACCAGGTGTACCTTGTGGTCCTTGAGGGCCAGCTGGTCCTTGGGACCCTGGAGATCCATTTTCTCCTTTATTTCCATCTATTCCGGGTGGGCCAGGATTACCAATAGGACCTGGAATTCCAGGACGCCCAACATCACCCGCGTTGCCTTTTATACCAATTAATCCTGGAGCACCAGATGGCCCTACATTTCCTGGTGGGCCCTGAAACATTTTTAATCGTGGTTTCCGATAATGTACATATCTTTATTATTGTAAAATGCTCAGAATAAATGGATAGGTCCATCTATCATTTCTTTTCCATTGAAACAAGATAATTATAATATTATAAAATAAGATAATTATAACAATTTACCGCTGGACCAACTTGTCCCATAATGCCAGGTGGCCCCATTAAACCAGATTCACCTCGTACACCCGGTTCGCCTCTAATTCCTTTAGCACCAGTAAGTCCAGTAAGCCCTTGTAGTCCAACTTCACCTGGACTGCCTATTAATCAATGCTATTTACATAAATTGCATAAGATAATTATCTGTATAATTTAAAAGCGATTTTATTCATTTTTCAACTTTGAAATAACTTAAAGATAACTTTTCATTACCAGGTAGTCCCGGATTCCCTTGTTCTCCTTTTAAGCCCGGATAGCCGCGATCACCCTTCAAACCAGGAAGTCCTATTAATCCTTGTGGACCTGGGAAACCCTGTAATCCTTGCAATCCTTGAAGACCTCTCTCTCCTGGATTTCCAGGAGCCCCAGGCTCACCAGTAGGACCTGGTGGACCTGGATCACCTCGTTCTGCTGGTTCTCCGGGGGCACCAGGAGGACCAACTTCTCCTTGTAAACCACGTTCTCCAATACGTCCTGCAACAAATAAATTCAAAGAAAAAACATTAATTTAAATAAATTACTAATGTTGAAATTATATATGTTAATAGATTAGCATTAATCTTTTGCAGTAACTTAATTTTAATTTTATATAATTTGATGTAATAGATCAATATAGTGATCAATATAAACAATATAAATAATATCAGATAATATAAAATATTACCTGAAGGACCTTCTGGTCCAACAGGTCCAAATGCCCCTCTTTCTCCTTTCTGTCCAAGTTCTCCAGGTAGTCCTCTTGGGCCAGGAAGTCCTAATAATCCCGGTGGACCAAAATTTCCTTGGTCTCCCTTAGGTCCTGGTAATCCCTAAAATATATACATAATTATATGCAAATATATAAAATTTATGAATTTGAATTTTATCTTTATCAGATTCAAGGCCTTTGGAAGAATGGTCTATTATTCTAAATATAAAACTATATATAAAATAAATGTAGTTGAACAATTTATTTTTAGATTGTCTGAAAACCACGTTTTGAAAAAATAAAGAGTATTTGTTACAAAATTTTCTGTGATTTGAAGGTTAAATCTTCAATCACCACTTAATCCACTTTAACTTCGAACATGATTCAGCATATATAATTCAACAACTTACAATGACACCATCAGCGCCTTGCATTCCGGTTTCTCCTCTTGGGCCCATAGGTCCTGGTGAGCCCATTGATCCCCTTTCTCCCGGAAATCCTCGTTCACCTCTGTTGCCAATTGGTCCCGGTGGGCCAGGAGGCCCTTGCACGCCCGCTTCTCCATCCTTGCCTGGAACACCTGGATTACCGGCGGTGCCTGGAAGACCCTGAAGCAAACGCACGTTTTATTTGCACAGTAAATTACTACATTGTTTGTTGTATATCGCGGAAATGTAAATACATTTCTATGCTGCATACTTGAAAACCTCTAGACCCAACAGGCCCCGGAGGACCTCTCGCACCATCACTTCCCGATGGTCCCAGTAGTCCTTGCACTCCTGGAGGTCCTTCCTTGCCGATGTCACCTCTTGGACCGGGCGGACCTGGGTTACCAGCTTCACCATCTTTCCCAGGTTCTCCCTATATATGTGTGACACAATAAATTTTATAAGTTATATTACAAAACTAAAATATATGAATTATAATTTATGAAGAACAATATATAATCGATAAATTACAGGATATCCTCTCTCTCCTGGCGCTCCTAATGGTCCTGGCAGACCCTGCAATCCAGGTGGACCTTGCTCTCCAGGCTTGCCATCTGCACCTTGAATTCCACGTTCGCCAGGATTGCCTGGTTTGCCAGGGGCTCCGGGTCTACCCATTAAACCACGTGCACCCTGAAATATTTAATCATAATGTATAATTACATATTATATACAGTATTTATAAAAATAAATGCTAAATAATGCTAAGATATTTTTATGTACTTGTAGTCCCGGCGATCCAGGTTGTCCAGGATCTCCGGTGGCACCTTTTAATCCAATCGCTCCAGCAGGACCACGATCACCAGGTTGTCCTGCAAGTAATTCATAATCGCGATTATTTACAATTAATTATATTGCTTTTATTATTTTACACCTTATTATTTTTATACACCTTATTATTATTATTTTACACCTTAAAAAAAGAGGTAAAAATTATTTTTGCGAAGATTTTAATGAATTAAAAAATATAACTATAAATATTAAAATTACAAACTTGTATTTAGTTTGTTCATTAATTAATAAAATTATGTGTGTACATATATATACAACTTCAATGATGCCCATATATTCTAAAATAAAAATAATAAGTTGTACCTTGAGGTCCGACAGGACCGTCTGGTCCAGGAAGACCTCGGACTCCAGGTGTACCACGTTCTCCAGGAGGACCCGCGGCACCGACTGGCCCACGCATTCCTCTTTTTCCCCTCTTCCCTTCGTTTCCTGGTGGCCCTGGAAGTCCACGTGGACCAGGCACTCCTGCATCTCCTTTTACACCGGCGTCACCTTTAAAACCTCTTTCACCCGGAAGACCCTCCAAAGATATAATTAAAATTATACTAAAATATACTATATTAGTTATTATATTAAAATTATTATATTAAAATTTTAATAAATTAAAATTATTTAAAAAATTTTTCTAATTTCTCAATAAAATGTTAGTTGTACATACAGGTGCTCCTTTAGCTCCAGGAACGCCATGATTGCCCGCTATTCCGGGTTGACCTCGTGCACCTGGAAATCCGGGCACACCAGCAGGTCCTATTGCTCCAATAGTTCCTTTTTCACCGGGAACTCCGTCTTTGCCCTGTGGGCCCTGCGGACCTGTTTCACCAGGCTGTCCTGGACGGCCACTTTCACCTTTCTCAGGAAATATGAATTAATAACAGTCAGATGAATGTTGCTTTTTCATAAATATGATACACTTATTATTATTATAAATGTTTCTACATTTGATCGAATTTATTTGTCGTTAATCATAATGATCATAAAAAAGTCTTAGATATAATCTTATATCTCTTTTTATAGAATATTTATATCTCTTTTTATAGAAAAATTACAGAAGAGTATTTATACAATAATAAAATGATAAACTTTTATAATTTAGTAAAATTAAGCAAGAAGATATTTGTTTTTATCTTTATTTCAAAATCAAAAATATCTTACCTCGCGGACCTTGTAAGCCCTGACTTCCTTTCGGTCCTTGTGCTCCTTGATCTCCCTTAGCTCCAGGACTGCCTGGAAAGCCTGGTGGCCCAGATTTACCAACAGCACCCTGAAAGCGATATTAATGTTATAGTTAAACAAAAATTTTTTAAATTATCTTAAACATGTAAAAGATGTTTATTCTCTTTCAGAGATATTTCTTAGATAATTTTTATATATTAGTATTACATATTGTTTAAATAGTTCACTCACGGGTTGTCCAGGCGGTCCAGAAACTCCGTCGACGCCCCTCATACCAGGAGGACCCGATGGACCTTCTCTACCTCTTTCACCACGTGGTCCTGCTAGACCCTATATTAATAATAACGAATATTTATGTAGAGAAATATTTTGCAATCTTTGTTCTTTCAATATTAAATTCTTAAATATTAATAATTATTTTATAACTAAAAAATATATATTTTATGAATATTTTTTTATAAATTACATGTTGATGATATTATATTTATATAATTAATTATTAAAGTTTTTTTACGTACTATTTGCCCTATCGGCCCCATGGATCCAGGTGCACCCATAGATCCTTTCTCACCAGAAGCACCTTGTTCTCCTTTAGCTCCGTCTAAGCCAGGGAAACCACGATGGCCTTTTATTCCTGTAAGTCCAGGCATTCCTGGGAGACCACGTGAACCCACAGGACCAGGCGATCCTGGGGGACCGGTCTCGCCATCTTCTCCACTAACACCCTATTATTAAAGAAAAATATACAACATTTTAACTAAAGTTAATAATAATCTCGTATGAAAATCACACAATTACAAAAAAGTACAATATACTAATTCTAAGTATTCTAAGATTCTAAGAAAAGAAATATATTGTAATTTATATGAACATTTTTAAAATAAATAATTAAATAAAATTAAAATATAATTTTCTACTCAAGTAGCTATATATAATTCTATTGTTTCGTTTAAAACAACAGAGGTTTTTAATTACAATCTTACATCTTTTCCAGGCAATCCTGGAAGACCTCTTGGACCTGATGCTCCAGGAGGGCCTGAAGTTCCTGGCTCACCAGGCTCGCCGCGTGTACCTTGAAAACCTTGAGGACCAGGAGCTCCAGGAGGACCTAAAAAACATAAAATAATGCAATCATATTTTGTACAGTAAGAGATAAAATCGTAAAGTTACAGAATCATTATATACCTGGAGGACCTCGTGGGCCCATTGGACCGGTTTGCGCTTGAATGTAAGAATACGCGTCTGGACCATACAATGATGCCGCTGCACCCGTCGGACCTTTATCCTGATTCGCTTGAGATAAAGCCAATTGTTGATAATATAGAGATACCTGTTATCACCGATATATATTTCATAATAACATAATATAATATGTGTTATATATAATTTATCTCTCGAAATATAGAAATTAATACAATATGAATTTTGCTAGTGTATATAATCATTTTATATAAATAAGAAATGATAATTTTTTAATTATAAGAATAAATTTCTCACATCAGGTACAGGGCCTGGAGGTCCAGGTGGTCCAGGAATTCCAGGAGTACCAGGATGTCCAGGGAATCCTACATCGCCTGGACGACCGATGTCTCCAGGTCGACCAGGCTCACCCTAATTCGTATAAATCATTTCTTCATAAATTTCAATAAACGTTCTCCCGAAGAATTATTCATTAAATAATTTTAAACGAGAAGTTGTAATTACCCGTGGACCAGCCACGGAACTGTATAGGTTACTTTCGCCCGGTAAGATTTCCGTGGGTACCTAAAAAAAAACTCAATAAAATTATAATTCCTTATAAATTGTATTATTTTAAATTTTTTCATATCGTCAGTTATTTTAAACTCACCGGATGATCCTGTTCAGATGTGAGATTAGTTTCCTCCAAGTCTGTAATGCACATTTTTAGTTTAATAATAATTTTCTAATATTAGAAATAACTGTATTTTAAAAAGGATAAATTTTTATCCTCTCCAAAATTAAGAATGAAAATTTATTAAATTTATTATTACGTACCATGGTTATAAAATCGAGTTGTTGTTGCAGCCGGCAAGTCTGTAGGTGTTTCTTCTATATACGTAGGCTGCGTACCTTCAACTGCTGATTCTATATTTAACAATTACAATCAGTTCTTCATATTGACTTCACAAGGATTTGCCGTATTAAAATGATGTAGGATTTTTGTAAATAACATGCTTACCTGAAGGCCGTGTGCTTGGTATCACGGGTAATGGCGACGTCGTTGTGGTGCCTAAATAAATAATCGAAAAGAACAGGAAATTACTATTATATCAAGGAAGACTTATTATTATAATAATAATCACTCAAATGTAATTTACAAGTTCATGACAAAAGACACGTTTTTGCGTTTTTAATACGAGGAAGTAGAAGCTGATAGACCGGAAATTCTCTCTAACTGCGAGTCGGATTAAATCGCATTTTAATTAACAGGCTGAAATAAACGGTATTAATTGCGTTGTTCTGATTAAAATGAGTGATTAATCGTTTTGTACGGCGTCTTAACGAGATTGCACTCCGACACGAGACTTCCGGTATTTCGCGACGTTTAACACTGCGTATGCAGGACATAATATTTTTTTATTTATCACTGTATTGTATCATATTGTCTTTATTCTAAAATACAACAGTCGCTTTTCTTTAAATCTCATTAAATTAAAAAATGTATTTTAACCACAGAGAATATATTTTAGTACAAATATTTAAAAGACATCTAAACAATCTAAATACTATCTAAGTATCTTTTGAATTTTAACTTTTACGAAAGTACAAATACAACTGGAGAATATCAAATACTATATCAATACTCAAGTAACGCAAAAGATTCAAAATATATCTAAGATTTATTTAAAAGATATTTAAAGAACCGTCTGGAGATCAGACGATGTTCTCTTCAGCCGCGCTTCTCGGCTCATATTCTCAATTGTGAATCTTTCGAGCTAATCAGGAAATAGGACTCACCATTCTTCTCCTCGTACTCGTCGTAGTTGTCATAATAATCGTAATAGTAATCGTTGCCAGGTTGCTGCGCCTGCAGACCCGTAGGCTTGGACCGTTTCCTCGGTCGGCTTTTCGCAGCGTCTACTTGGTTCGTCAACGGCGACAGCAGCAGCAGCAGCTGGACCACGAGGAGCCCTGCGGCTAGCTCTACAGCCCGGCGCCTCATCAACGATCCTCTCTTATTCCAGTAGGGGTGGAATAGCGAACTCTAAAAAACGTAGATCCAGATCCTAGTCCCGACTCGCCTCCATCGGAGGCTGAGGACAACTAGACTCGTGCGAACCGGCGTATCATCTATTTAGCAGATGTTCTGCATGATGTAGGGGAGGTCATCATCCTCTCCGTTTTATGAGACGCCCGCGGTACTCCCGCCGCCTTATCCCGCAACCATCCCCTCGTCGTCCCTCCCCCGCGACCCCTTTCCTTGGGTTTGTATACTTGTTCGTTTCCTTCCTTGTTACACTCGCCGATGAATGGCTTTTGTATTTTCTCTAGTGTAAAGAAGCAACGGAAGGAAACGCTTCCTCATGAGATCAGCTCGAGTCCGACAGGAAATCATTTTATGCTCTCTACACCCTAAAATTATAAAAATAAATATAAAAGTGAAATCTCGCTCTTCTGTAATTTTTCTCAACTAACTTTAACATATCTATCTTTTACATATGTGTGACATAACAACTTAATAATTTCTTCAAAGCTATCATTCGATATATATAATAATTTACAATGAATGTTATTCAACAACTTATAACATTAATTAATTAAACACACGTTGATCGATTATTCTTAATGAATATTTTAAACGATAATTATCTAACATCAAAATTATTTACATCATCAATATTATTTACTGCTCTCAAAGTCCTCGTTAAACAGTGTCGCGATGAGTTCATGGAAGCGTATGAGAGCTTGCCTCGGTATTGTCAGCTTAGAACCATTATTCCGCGTATTGTTAGATGCGGTACGACGCAGCGGAATGGAGGTCGTCACCTTACACTTAAGGGTTGCATGAGAGATATATCACGCCGTCAAAGCTTTATTCCAGATTTTTTTAATCTAACGCAAATCTTCAATATTAAAAGGACATGATTTTGTCAAATATAATTTTTAAAAAACTTAAGAAAAACCGTTTAACACTTAGAAATATAATTTTTTATAACAAAAATCATTAATAGAGAGAGATTTATAAAAATTCTAGTAAATACTCTTTCAAATATGATTGTTATTTATACATGCTACGATTATATGACTTATTATTATAAATCTTATTTACACACACAGAAAAAGATTTGTAGTAATAACGAATTATTCGCGAAGTTACGTCCTTCTAATATCAAGCGATTCAAGTACGTCTCACTTCGGCCGCATCCTTGTATTGTCGAGCGTCTGATCCATTAAAATGCGAGTTGCAACGACCTACTTCACGGTAGCGTTCTGCCTCGTTTTTATCAGTTAACGCCAGTAGCCGCCGAGGCTCGATACCGAAAGACGCGGCCATTTCCACTTAATAAGTTTATTAAACGACAATCATCATTTTGGCCGCATTCCCCGAGCGAGTGTCTTACTTTACAAGGCGTTAGCCGCAATAGACTGCATTGACCTGCACCTCAGTGTTCGTTACCAGCGATTATAAATCAGAGTCGCTACTATGTTTAATATTGCCTACAGGACGATACAATCGGTACAATTTCGTCATATTAGAACTTCCATCGATATTCGACTGGAAACTTTGCATATACTCATATACATTGCTCTCATAATTACTTAAAGGATGAATGACAGAAATTTTATCACTCCCATATCTTTCCATCGATAACTTCAACTTTTGAAAATAAAATAATTATAGTGATGAAGCAATGCAATCTTATTTCACATTAATGTATTAAACGTAACAATTAAACACCGTACAAAAAAAATATATTTCGCCACTATGGTGTGGGAAAACTTGAATTTTTATAAGCAAACCATTTCCTCGATCGATCTCAAGAATGTATCGCATGCCTTCGACCTTTGCGATCAACGTTGAGTCATTCTCGTTTTCGATCGTCACATTGCAACTGAGATGAATGCGTCAGATGTACACTGATGGAAACTACAGATCTGCGTATGACCGTTTTACTAATGCAATCATGGTGATGATGGTAATTGCTCTAAATATTGTAGTAATCCTTCTTACTTGACGTCGTCGCCACGTCGTGCCTTGAAGGAGACGTATGCAAATAACGTTGTACGTGTCTAAATATAAAATAAACAAGAATATGTTATGAAATACCAAGAACATTAGAAGTGTTTTATTTTGTATCACATCGTATTGCAACATACAATAATTTAATGTCTACTATTTAATCAATATTATTTCATACAAATTAAATGCGCAAATTAGTCAAAATAAATTATATTTAATAAATTAACACAAGTATGTATATATAAACACACAAATATGTACATGTATATACGAGTATGTATATGCATATACAAATATTATAAAGAATATTATAGAGAAAAACAGGAGGCCTGCAAAATCAAACCTGATTTTTTGAATATCGTATTGCACTTCAAATGTGAATATTTGTTTTATAAATATACCTTACCAAATAGTATTTAACAATTCATACGATAATTTGAGAAAGAGTAGGTTACACATGTCTCCAAACAATGTAGTTTACTTTTTGCTGAAGACAAATTCTTAAATTAAATAATGTTATGATTGATGGTTCGACTTATTGGTATTCAAATCTCATCTTTTTTTGTATCAGACTTATCCTTATATTCTCTCAATGAAATAGCAACTACTTTACTCTGGATATATTCTGCATCAGGCTGAAATAAAAAATAAATAAACTATTATGGGGAAAGAGGTTTATGAAATAACAAAAATTATCAACTTACCTCAGTAGTAACTCCTATGAGAGCATCCGAGCAAAAGTATAACAACTTCTGCAAACTTACTATTATAAATTGAGTAGTGTCTGATTGAGATCGTATGAAGTGAGTGAGATTTTTTATATTCGCGTTATCTAATGCCGCATCGCTTTCGTCCATAATGAAAAACGGGGCTGGTTTATAACTGTAAGTAGAAGCATTGCGACTATTTTCTTTTTGCAAGTAATTTTAATTCGTTACTATATCGTCCTAGATATATTATCATGACTGTGCGATATAAAGCTGGATAATCAATATACCGTTGAAATGCGAATAATAATGTCAGGCCAGCAAGTGTTTTCTCGCCTCCAGATAAATTCTGTAACGGCTGGAAACACTTAGACGGCGGTATGCAACTGTAATTTATTCCGCCCTCATATGGCTCTTCGGGATTGTCCGGTAAAATGAAAGCAGAAGCCGACGTGCAGTTAACCAAACTCTACATAGAATTAAAAAGATTTCGATATGTCATTTAAAGTAAAGAGCATTGCACAGAATATACTAACTTTATATACAGAATCTATTTCTGTAGCAACGCAATCCAGACATTCTGAAAATAGATTGAATCTTTTCATTTTTACTGCTTCAAACTGCTTTTTTATTCCGTTAGTTTCCTCATGCAATTTTTTGAGTTTCTTATTTAACTCTTGTATTTCTTGCATCACGGAATCCATATTTTCTTGAGCCTGCAAAATTTATTTTGTGAAATTGATTTTGACAATCGTATTTGATTCATATATTTTGCAAAGTATGTAACATGTAAATGTTACGTACCTTAAGGTTTGGATTTACTATAACTTCAAGCTCATTTTGTATTTGCGTGAGCTTCTCACTGAGTTGCTTAACTATATCTTGCAAATTCTCTTCTATACTATCGTGGATACTTATGGAAAACTGTGAAAAATCGATTTTTGACTTCGACATATCCCAGTCAATCGAAGAGTCCGTAAATGAACTCGAACTACTTAGACCCAATTTACTAGGCGATTTCTCCGACAATATCGGAATAGTAATGTCTTCCAACTGTGAGAGCCACATGTTTTCATAAGTTGGTTAAATCAACGTTTTTTTTAATCTAACTAATTTATATAAAGCCAAAAAAATTTTTTTCTGTAGAACAGAGATATCGATTTTAAAATATTCACCTTGCATTCCTTAAGTATGTTATCGCATGCAACCTTTTGTTGCCCTATTTTTCTTTGTACAATAATGTCAGTTCTCCGAGTCTCCAGGTACGACTTAGAGATAATATCGATTTGTAACTTGCATTGAGCTATTTTATTTTCTACATTCATTAAATTTTCCTTTATAATCGCGCGATCTTCCTGTAATTTCGATAGTTTCTTTTCTTCTTTTTCGACAGCTTTCTTCGTAGAAAGCTCCTGCTGATGCATTTCGACCAACTTCGCATCGGCTTGTTCCACAATACGTATCCACTTCAAAATTTTATCTGTACATAAAATAAAACATGTGCAAAATTCGTCAACGAGAACATCTTGTTGATTTTAAAACTGATATATTAATCAAGAATTGACTTATAATCGTTCGTACTTTCCATATTGCGATTTTTTTCAAAATGCAATTGATTCTGGATAAGATCGTGTTGGTTCTTTAGTTCTATTTGCTTCTTCTTCTGCTCTTGATATGTCCTAAAGATATACTTCATCAAATATACCTTTTATATATATACATATGTAAAAAATTTATCAATAAAACTTATGAATTTATTTATACCACAGATGGCTCTTCTCATAATAACCGATATCCGGCACGTCAATATTTCTGCAAAAGTCAGCGAAGATTGAATTTTCGGTTATAGAGACATGTCTTTTCACGTTTTCAAGTTTTTCATCTCTTGTTTGCATATCACATTGAATCTTTAATATCTTTTCCTAGAAATTACAAACAATAGAAATAAACCCATACAACACAAATGTCCGAAATACATCCCAGAGACATCTCAGAGATATCACATTGTCTTTGAAACGTCTCTGGGATATATTTCAGATATTTGCTGTATGGGAAGATGTCTCTTTGTTTTACTCCTTCACGAATTGATAAAAAAGTTTTTATATATATAATATTTATATATTAAATATATATATATATATATATATAAATATATATATATATATATATATATATATATATATATATATGTAAGTACTTCAAAGTAAACTTAACAGTTTCGTACATTTAACAAAGATAATTCCGTATCGTATTTAATTGATTCTTCATGTACTCTGGTGATTTTATCCTCCTGTAAAAACACAATTTTACCTTTATTGATTAATTCAATTTGAAAAAAAATTGCATAATATATAAATTGTTGGAGTTGGACACCTACGGTGTCATTTAAATCTTTTTCAATAAAGTTTATTTTTAAATTGAGTCCTTTAAATTGAGCATCAATTTCACAAAGTTCAGACTGCAGCAAAGAAACATTAGACAAATCTTGGAGCTCTTTCTTTAATTGCTCCTGAAATTATATATATAATATAAAGCATCGTACATAAATGCTGTCATTATGAATGTAAAAAATGTAAAAGTACCTTCTGTTCTTTTAATGCAATTATGTCCCTTTCTTCCCATTGTTTAGCTTTATTTATTAAATCAATCACCCCCCCTGACATTATACCATCTTTACGATAAAAGAATCCATCCAACGAGATGCACTAAAACATAATATGATAAACGTGTAAAGATAATGTCTCTATTATTATTATTATTATTATTACTCTATTATTATTATTATTATTATTATTATTATTACATCATTAGTTTCCTTATCAATTTTGTATGCTACTCTTCTTGCATCTTCTTGTGTCTCGCATACTAGAGTGTTTTTAGTGACAAATAGGATCGCTTTATCTATTTCTGGGGATGAAATATTCAGAACATCATATAACAATTTGACGTTTAATCTTCCTATATCACTGTAAAACGACATTACAAACGCAATGTTACACATTATTAATTACAAAATAAATATTCCTTTTGTTTTATTTTATAATTTACCGTAATTTTTCTTTTAAAACCACTTGTTTCAATGAGTCAAGAGGTAAAAATGTTTCAACTCCTATTTTTTGCAGTTTTAAATATTCCATACACTGCTTTGCTGTATTTACAGTATCGACGACAATGGAATCTATTTGCTTACCAAAGACTTTTATTACTGCAATTTTGTAACGCGAATGAATAGGCTTGCATAGATTAGATAAACGATCGTGCTGAAAAACAAAATGTACATTAACCTCGCATAAATCAAATTATTACATATACAGAATTATTATTATTACTATGTGAAAAATGTATATAATAATATAGAAATTAAATAAACTACCACGCCAGGAAATAATTGTTTTAAGATTTTGATCGTTTCAATTTTCTTTTTTTGCCACGAAGTCGTATAATTATTGACATCGACGTCGTTCAGTTCCTTTAAAATTTGCGCAATGTCGTTCTTTAAAGTCAATGACTTATTATTCGTCTCGGTAATTTTGTCATTAAGTTCTTTCTTCTTCGTTGCTTTTTCTGTTAACATCACTCTGGATTCAACTATTATGTTCTGCAATTTCCTAAGACGAGTCTTCATATTTTCCTTCACTAGCGCTGTCTGTTTCACTTTATCTTCCAATTCTTGTTTTCGTCTATTTTCGTTATCTAAGCGATCATGATCCACTTTTTGTTCGCGAGTTAAATTGTTTATCTGTTTCACAAAATCTTTCGCTTGATATTCAACTATATTCTTCAGTTCAAAATACTGCTTAATCTGGGAAAAAAAATTTTTTTTTTAAAGAGAACATAAGATAAAGAAAATTATGTCACATACATTACTCTTATAATAGTTTAAATATCACGTTAGTATAGTACCTGGGAGTCACTAAGTTCTATACAACCCTCCTCTGAAACTTTTTTTAACTCTATTAATTTGTTGGCTATCTGTTTTAACTCATTTTTCAGTTCTTCAATAGTTTTTTTGTTCATGTCACGTGCCAAACTCGCGCTTTCCAAAGATATGCGAGCACAATCACGTTTTTTCTGCCAATATGAAATACTTTCTTTGAGAACGGCATATTGTACCTTTTGTTCTTGGATAATGTTTCCCAATTCCAAAATTCTTTGTTCATTATCTTCGAAAGAAGTGGTAAATAACTTAGACTGCAAGTTCTTGCGCTCCAATACAATTATCGCGTTTCTCTTATCACGTAAATACTCTTCTTTGCGAGATTTGATATCTTTACTTTCATCTTGTAAAGTCTGAACCATTCTTTTAATGAGAAACAGACGAATTAATTGATATTGCAATTTCTCCTTCTTCTATAATTATTGAAATATATTACATACAAGTACAAACAACACTTAAAACAATTTTACACAAATCAAAAATAGTTAGGCTTGACATACATATTGCTCTTGTAGTTTTAAATATCTTTCTGCTTGTTCTTTTTCTATTATAGTATATTTTTTATTTATTAATAGCTGCTTTTTCATGTGTTGTGTAAAATGAATTTTATCTTCCATTTGTGCAACTTTCATCTTTAATCTGTCATAATATAAACACTCAATAAATCTGAACAACTTAAAATTTATAAAACTTGTAGGATTCAGCGAAAAAAGAAATATACCTCTTGTAATCTGCTTTGTATATATATGAACCACTGATTCGTTCAAAAACTGCAGTAAGTTCTTTTGGTGTTTTCATTGCAATACATTCTACATGGTTTTGAGATACGAGGAAGTGATTTGACTTTATATCCAAACCATATTCTTGTAGTGTGGTCATGTAAAATTTACTCGTGACAATCTGAAAAATATAGTATATAACAAAGCAAGTGATATAATAAGATAAAATAATATAAATTAATTTAGTATACATTATGTATACATAATTATATAGAACTTTACCTTGTTATTTATTTTGTATTGACTATTTTCTCCTTGTATCATCCTTGTGAAACTTTTTTCCTCATTGTTGTCTATCAGAAAGGTTAATGTTACATAGGTACTACAACATAAATATCAAACGATTGCGAATAATGGAAAAAAATAATAGAAATTAATTGAAAAATAAGGATAAATATTACCTTCCTGTCGTTGGTTTCCCAGAGAGATTTCTACAAACAAGTTCGCTGAATCGGTTAACACGTAAAGCACTCAACACATCTCCCAATACAAAACGCACAGCGTCAACAATATTTGATTTTCCTAAAATACATTAATAAAGCACATATATATATGTATATTTAGAGAAAGTAAAAGAGTCAAAGAAAAAATATAAAATATTAAAGAGAGAAATATAAAGAAAAAATTAATCCTTTGAAAATAATCGATCTATTAAACAAATTTTTAAACAGGATAATTTAATTTATAAATTTAATATGTGAAAGTGACTAGAATTTTGATTACATGAATGTAATATTCTAAAAAAAAGATTGATAGTAAAATCTTACCGGATCCATTGGGTCCAACAATCGTCAAAAATGAGTGAAACGGACCCATTATTATTTCTCCTATATATGACTTAAAATTACAAAATGTTATATTTTGCAAGGAGATCGTCATTTTGAAATTAGAATGGTTAACCTGTTGATGTACGTTAAGCACAGTAAACGGCCATTATAGTTTTGATAGTTCAAATTCAAAATATCATTGTTACCAACAAATTTTGTAACATAGATGCCAACCAGTCAATTCTAAATCATATTGGAAAGAGAACGAGCGCAAATTCGATCGAATATATATCGGATTAATAAACTAATATAATAAGTTGATCATATTTTATCTATCTTATACATAATATTTCAGATAAAACATATAGCCTATAGATGTAAATAATAAATTCTCTATATCATGAGTCGTAAGGACTTTTTTATTGATTATTCGTTTCAAAAACATTAGGGTAAGAAACTAGGACGCTAGAAAGATAGAGAACATATCATTCAATAGAGGTGCTCTTTGTTTAACAAGTTGGCTTAGTTCACGTAGTTAGATAACTTACAAAATTTAAAAAATGACGAATCAGTTACCGCACAACTATTTAAATAAAGAATAAGTGATTATACTTACTAAAATAATTACACAATAAATTGCTATACAGTAGATAACATAACAAAGTGCGCAATGAATTAATAAATCAATCAACTACCGTGGTACTATTATTATTATTTAACATTGTTATTATTATATTGTTAAAACATTTATCATATATGTTGGTCACTAAGAAGGCTTATCTCGTTGAAATAAAGTATTTGCCTCAAAATTGTGACCAAGTTTTTATTAAAGCAAATTTAAAAGTTATTTACACGTATTATATGCAGCATCACCTATTCATCTCACATTCGTAAATATTCTCACTCTTATCCTGATTTACGTAAGTATATGTATATTTTTAGTCAAGTCTATACTATAAAATATAATATTAAAATAAATCGATGATCTCGAAGAAAAAAAATGAAGAATGCGCAGAATTAAAAATTGAGGTATAATATATGTGTGTGTGTGTATATATATATATATATATATATATATATATATATATATATATATATATATA
>NW_022639455.1:4171020-4200524 GCF_010583005.1 Odontomachus brunneus | reverse complement strand
TATATATATATATATATATATATATATATATATATATATATATATATAATATATTAATATTTTAATCATTAACGCACAATCTTTTACCTTTTCTTCAAAAGGCAATTAAAAAATAATGCTTTGCAATAATGTAAAAAAAAAAAGAAAATTAGAAATCATTGTAAATAATAAACTTTTACGAGTTAATATGCGTAGGATATGTAGTTAAGTCGAGCGTTAACACTTTGCTCTCCAAACACTCGCCCACCTGAAATTTACATAAGACATAAGGCACGGAACGCGACATAATAATAAGATTTAAAATGGAATAATTTACTTACGTCCGGGCAGATTCCAATAAGCGCATCAGCATGCGAATAAAATTCCTCTTTCAACGATATCACAATTGTTTGCAGCGAACTCGTCTTGTCACGGATGTAGCTCGCAACTTTTCCTATGTTTGTGTTATCGAGAGCCGCATCAATTTCATCCAAGACGAAGAACGGTGCAGGCTGAAAACTGAAAAAATGAAAGCAGCGAGTTAATTATTTGTAATATTCCAATTATACTTCGTGTATCTGGGTGTAATAATATTGTTCGATATACGCTCAGTTATCAGATTCTTCTGCGATATTTAAGAATCTAATTTACGTAATTAATAACATACTTCAATTAAACAGAAATTATAGAAAGCTCCTTTTTAGACTAACTAACAGTAAGATTTGAAGAGGCAAATAAGGAGCAAGCACGGATGTCTTAGTGTTATTAAATACTAATATTACTTTTATATAATCTTAATATGATAATGGGAGGATAATTATGTCCAGCATGTCAAACGCACGTATCGAAATTTTTCTTCAATTAATGTACGCGGCGAATCTACCTTTCATACTTAGACCGGTCCTTGAGTCCCAATTTTATATATATATATTTAAAATTCCCAAAACCATTAAACCGATGACTCAAATAGATTCATTATATATGTTGCGAAAAAATGTTTCCCGCCCGGAAAGTAGGGAGGTTCCAGGTTCGGGTCCTGGCGGAGGCAGTTTTTTCGCAACATATATAATGAATCTATTTGAGTCAACGGTTTAATGGGTTTTGAGAATTTTAAATATATATATATATAAAATTGGGACTCAAGGATCGGTCTAAGTATGAAAGGTAGATTCGCCGCGTACGTTAATCGAAAAAAAATTTCGATACGTGCGTTTGACATGCTGGACATAATTATCCTCCCACTATCATATTAATATTATATAAAAGTAATATTAGTATTTAAGCACTAAGACATCCGTGTTTGCTCCTTATTTGCCTCTTCAAATCTTACTGATACTTCAATTACTTAATGAAAGAACAAAAGTTCAATCATATGTTACATTTTTTATATATGATCAAGAGTGAACCGATTGATATTAATGCGTTCGATTGTATACAATATATATTAACCTGTGAATCGCAAATAACAAAGCTAACGCAGCGACAGTCTTTTCTCCACCGGACAGGTTGGACATAGGTTGAAACCGTTTGCCTGGAGCCACGCAGTTATAATTGATACCGTCTAAATATGGTTCTTCCGGATTTTCTGGTCCAAGGAATGCCTGAGCGGACTGATTTTTCGCTAGACTCTGAAACAATCATAAAATATATATAAAAACAAAATATATTTAAATATATTAACATAAATTATGCTTATTGGAAAAAATAAGTTTTATGATTTAAATATAAATCATTTAAATCTAAGAAAATGTCTAGACTCTAAGATATGCACACAATCAGATTCTATAATATAATATTTATCTATAAAAATATATAAATGCTTTTATACAATGTATTAATCTATAAACCTTATAAATTGGGTCGATTTCGTTCGCCACATGTTCGAAACATGTCATGAATCTATCATGTCGTTCTTTCTTCACTTTCTCGAATTGCGTCTTCGCTTTCTTCGCCTTCTTACGTGACTGCTCGAATTCTTCATTGGTTTCTTGTAACTTTTCTTTCGCCAAATATAATTTTTGGATTGCCTAAAATAATATTTACATATTTGTAAACTTTTTTCAGTATTTATCAATGTATATTATGTCGCGTTTAATATATGAGTTGCAAACCTTCATATTTGGAGCTTGAATACGCTGTATTGTATTTTGCAGATCGTTGATTATTTTCGTTAGCTTATCGGTTGTCTTCTTGATATCTTCTTCGTCCACATCCTTTAAATTTTCGGGTAGAAACGCGTAGTCTATAGTAATTCTGCTCTCGCGTTCATACTGTTGCTGTGTACTCACTGACGACGTGTCATTTGTGTCATTGATATTCGCTGAACTCGTTTCACCCGCTATATCTTCCATATTCCCATGCAACATAGGAATCGCAATGTCTTCCATCTAAATATTAATACACATTTATAATAATTAAACTTAACACGTATAAGACACATATAAGACTAGACGAACCTTGCATTGCATCAAAATTGCATGCCGCTCGGCCTTCTTCTGCTCGATCTTCGTTTCAATCGCGTTAAGCTGCTTCTGAGCTGCCTGGATGTCTTTCGCGATAGTGCCCACTTCACGTCTAGCTTTACCAATCTCGTCTTCTTTCTGATCGACTTCCATTTTTTTAGCATTGCGTGCAGACTTTAACTGCTCCATTTGCGTCTCGTCGTGGTCAATTTCAGCTTTTTGATTAGATTCGGTTTGCCTTGCGGACTCCAGCTTATCCTCTGCATCTTGAACTGCTCGTTCCCACCGCAAAACGTTACCTGCATCACACATACATAATATTAAATTCTGTATAAAAATATGTAGTATAGATAAAATAACAAACCAAAAAAATACGTTGTAAAGTATAAGGACAAAGTATGATTTATAATATAAAGTTAATAATATAATATATTAAATTCTTACTACTAACTTTTAATATCATTTTTAATATTAATATCAAAATTTTAATACCATAACTTGAGTTTATAATATCATCAGCCAAATTACAAAATTTTAATTTTATAGGAGACTTTTCAAATGATGCAGAATATCGAGACAAGTCCAACGAAATGAATATCTCAATTTTGTCAATAATTTGAGTTACAAAGTTTTCTAATTTGGCCAATAATATGAAGTATGTATTTGTTCAACATACTTTCTGTGTCGCGTTGTTTTTCGAAATCTAATTGATTGTAGATGCGGTTGCATTGATTGTCAAACTCCATTCTCTTCTTTGCTCTCTCTTGTTGCGATCTAGAATGATATACTCAAATAGAGATGCTAAATTCAAGACAATGTAACAATTATCTAATAATTTAACTTCATTTCCGTACTCTTACCTTAACTCTCTTTCTTCATATTGACGAATATTAGAAACGCCTATCTGTTCACAAAAACTGGCAAATACATCATCCTCAACGTTGTTCATCTTTTCTTTAATGTTCTGAATCTCTTGATCTCTTTCAGTCATAGTTTTCTCAATAGCAGCTATCGCAGGCTATAAATAAAAATGTATTGATCTTTACCTCTAATATGAGTAAATGTATATGTATATATAAATATGAAATATTTCAAAACTTACACCAAACATGTTCAGGTCATTTTGCAGACTATCTAACTCTACTTCAAGATCCGTAATTTGCTTTTGCTATAAAAAGAATCGCATTATTGCAACATTATTCAGATAATGATAACGTACATACAAACGTATAATATTTACTGTCGCAGATAAATCGCTTTTGTTGTATTTTAAACGAGTCTCTAGACCACGTATTTGGGACTCGACCGTATTCAATTCAGATTCCTTGCGCGATTTTTTTAAAGATTCCCTCAGTTCTTCTGTTAATTTCTCCTATAAAATAAAATTCAAACGATATACATTTGACCTATTTAAAATGTGCAAGTCTTGATAAATACTGTTGATTAATAATCATATAATAAAGTATGAAGATATGACTTCGTATTATTTATTTGAGACATTTTTAAAAAAATGTGGCCTCTGTGTGCGAGTAAGCGTGTCCTGCGTGAGCAAACTCGCACACAAATCACACTTTTTAAAGTCTCTTAAATATTTTTCCAAATGGATAATACAATTGTATAATATAATACAATAATGAATAATGCAAAGTAACTTTTGAGTGTGTTTTATTGTACGATTATTAATGGACACTCTGTACATTACCTTTTGCGCTTTTAATTGTGACATTTGTTTCTCGTCCCATCTTTTCGCCTTCTTTGCAAGATCCAAGCTGCCACCAGATATTATACCAGCTTTTTGATAGAATGTACCATCCAACGCAACGCACTGCAAAAACATTGAATATATGTTTTGCATGATTAACCTTTTCTTCAATCGAGGATCATACGTATACTTACATCGTATCTAGCTTTTTTGTCCATTTCGTATGCTACTTTATTCGCATCTTCCGGTGTCTCGCATACCAGAGCATTGTTAGTAGCAAATAACACCGCTCTGTCGATGTCCTTAGGAGAGAAATGTAATACATCATACAATAATTTCACATTCTTAGGTTCTTGTATATTGCTGAAAAAAAACAATACAAAATATATAAAATGAAAAGATATTAGCGAAGCGAATATTAACGAAGATATGACATGTAAATGTCTCATTTACTTACCGAAGACGTTCTTTTAATGGCTTAGCTTGTATGTAATCGAGCGGAAGAAATGTCTCCGGCTCCAGATATTGTTCTTTCAGATACTGGATACATTGTCTGGCTGTCTTCTCAGTATCCACTACGATTGCTTCCATATATTTGCCGAGTACTTTCGTGATCGCAACATTGTATCTTTTGTGTATCGGTTCGCACATGTTGTACATGCGATCATACTGGAAAAACGCAAATCATTAACTTGATTTTGACTTAATTTCGAGAAAACGAACTAAAAAATGTGACAACATACCACACCGGGGAATAAACGCTTAAAATTCTCCACGATTTCCGTCTTCTTCTTCGTCCTGGATACTTCATGCTTGTCAACCTTGGCATCGCCCAGTTGCTCCGAGATGCTTTCTAATTCCCTCTGCAAATTCTGAACCTTATCCTTCGACGTGCCCACGTCAGACTGTAGATCAGCCCTGAGTTTCTTCTGGTCCTCCAGTGCCGCTTCAGATGTTCTTATGTGTTCCTCCAATTTCTCCACTCGCTTGAGCGCCTCATCCCGCATATGGCCTTTCTGTTTATGCTTATTCTCTATTTCAGTCTTTTTCCTACCCTCGTTGTCGAGTCTATCTTGATCAGACTTCTGTTCACGATTAATCGAGTCGAGCATTTGAAGATACCTGGCTGATTGTTTGCCGGCTTCTTCTTTCAAACGATTATATTCTCGCACCTAAAGTAATTTTATCAGATCAAATATGTTTAATTAGCGATAACCAAATCTTATAAATTACACTTTGACAATAATTAAATGCACAAATCGCGTTTACGTACCTGTTCGTCTTCCAATTGAACATCTCTTCCTTGCAACTGCGACTGTCCCGCTATACTCGCTTCGTAAGCTGCTTTAGCTTCCTCCACCTGCCGTAATTCCTCTTGCAGCTCATGTATATCTTTCTTGTGAGCCTCATCTGCAACACGCGCCTGAGCCAAGGATTTGCGCGCTGCTTCTACTTTTTTCTGCATGTGTGCGACTCGTTCTTTGGCCTTGATAAATGTCGGTCTTTTTTTTGTAATTTCCACTTCCACTTCTCTGATGTCTTGTTCTATCTTAGCAAGATCTCTGCCCAATTTACTGGCATCCTTCTTCTTGTCTTTCAACAATTCCTCCGCTTTCTCTTTCCTTTTCTCGACTTTCTCAATTTCATGCTGTTTTTTCTTTTGAGAAACCTCATAATTTTCAATACTTTTCTCATTATGAAACAATCGAAACAATTGCAACTCAACTTGCTTTTCTACCTGTAATCAACAGGTAAAGTTGTGGTCAATTATGTGAATACATTATCATAATATAATTCACAGTACATAAAGCTAATTCCTTATTAAATACATAAAATATTCAATATTATATCAAAATGTATCAACATACATATTCTTCCTTAAGACGTTGATACTTTTCAGCTTCTTCTTTTTCCAATTTTGCTTCTTTTCTCTCAGCAGCAATTCCTTTCTTCTTCTGATAGGAAAATTGAGTTTCTTCTTCAGCTTTCAACATTTCTGTTCTCAACCTGAAATGTCATTTTTATAATTTACAGATATAGTAATGAATATGATTCAATGTCAATGCTATATGAATACTTACCTTTCATATTCTGCCTTTAATGCACCAGAATTACTAATTTCTTCAAAGAGAGCAGTACGTTCTTTAGGATTCTTCATAGCTATGGATTCCACTGCACCTTGAAATACCAAGAAGTTTTTTGCTTTTACATTGATACCAAGCTGCTCCAATTCATTCAGATACACTTGACTGGTGACAACCTTTAGTGATAAAAATATTTGTAAACATTCAATTATGCATATATATTTAAAAGAAAAAAATGAAATAAAATTACAAGACTTACATCACTATTTATCCTATGTTCTGAAGAAGAACCTAGTACAGAACGCATAAAGCTTTTCTCAGATCCATCTTCTAATTCAAATACTGCTGTTACAGAAGCACTATAATCAACAAAAAATTTATATATAAATTATAGTAATTCCAGGTAATTTAAATTAACATCACTATATAATATGCAGAAATTATACCTTCGTGCCACCGGCATTCCAATGGATGCACCATGAATAAGTTCGCTGAATCTCTTTACTCGTAAGCTGCTAGTTTTCTCACCCATAACAAAACTAATGGCATCCATAAAATTTGATTTTCCTGTAGAATAAAATGCAAACTATTAGCATCATGATAATGCAGAATAAACCAACATATTTTAGTGCAAAAGATTGTTGTTAGCAACAACTTAAAGAGTACAGATATAAGTGTATATAGATGCATATAAAATGCTATTGATGAAGAGTTCTTTCATCTGTTCTTAAATTTGACATCAAAATCGTGGTTATGAATATTTTTTTTCAATGGTATTGCATTAAATATTTCATGTATCTATATGCTGAAGAATCTGAACTAAAATCGAAACGTTTGTTTTCGTAAGCAGTTTTCCTGCATACATCGCTTTTGTTTTGCTATATCACGTATTTATACTCGCATTTTAAGTTGTTATCACTCCATTTTCAGTTTTTAATTGTATCTTTGAAAACTTTTAATATTACTTATTATTGTTGATACACAGAATGATAACCTACCAGATCCATTGGGGCCGACCACCGCCGTAAAAGATTTCAGCGGACCAATAATAAGTTTCCCTTTGTAAGACTTAAAGTTGTCGACTTCAATATGCTTTAGAAATGCTGGCATTTTCGCAAATAGTTAAATAAATTACGTGAAATAAGAAAGTAGCGTAATTGGCGCCACAAAATCTCTAACACAAGCAAACATCGCCATTCAACTGTCGCCCTTGGAGCAATAACCAACAAAAAGGGGAAGTGAAAATCCCGTTAGAAACATGAAACCGCGACAGCACTGTCCTCTTGGATAATTAACGCAACTAAGCATTTACCAACACCGAACAGAAGTCGATAAGAGAGGTGTGACTTTTATTTTACTTAAGCGCCGTAAGATGTCGCGTTATATTTGAGAAGGCAATCAGGTTAGTCTTTTCTAGTAAGTGCGTGGATATTGCGTATTATAGTTTTTATTTTATAAAAAATACTCTATTTTCTTTTATTAGGGCATAACTTTGTACATTGACTAAGTGTGTTGAAAAAAAAGTTGTATTTACTGGGAATTGTATTACAAAAATATTAATTAGATTCACTAATTCACATGATTTTTTCGAGAATTGAACCAAGACCAACTTTTATTGAGCTCAATTTTAATTAGGTACGTATAATATGTATATAAAGTGCTAATGTTAAATAAAAATATATGCACTATATGTATAACATAATCGATAATACATGTTTATAATAGATATTAAACTAACAAACAATTATTAACATAAAAATAACCTGATCATTTATAACTGCACAATTATTCCAGAAAAATATTAACTTATATAAATATTAATCTAAAAAGAAAAAAAGACACTTTTCAGTAAACAAAAACCAACAGTAACGTTACATCAATTTTATTTTTTCTCAATAATATAAATGCTATATAATATGTTGTAACAGTTACAATATTGGGGGTTATAACATTGATGTAATGCTACTTCTGATTAGTGGCTACTGGGTTACGAGGCTACTTACTAAGTCTGTTCTTTTTTATTGAACCAGTGTACATTTGTGGAACTTGAAAAGAAACAGGTATATGGCTGAGAAGAAAGAAGTTGAAAAGAAACAGGTATATGGCTGAGAAGAAAGAAAAACTAGTGCAGTGAAAAAGAACAGGCTAAGTTAGTACTGTCTACTCCGATATCAATATTGTCGATCACTTGTTCTTGTGTCAATTAACAATTATTCAAGAAGATGAGAATGTTGACGGCAAAAATTGAGAAAGTATTGACTCAATTAGCAATTTAAGCTGTTCTCGTGAAGAACAAAAGTCGAAAAGGAGATGTTTAGGGCGCGAAGTTCAGGGAACTACGAAGGGCTCGCGGAATGGAAGAACAGAGGTGAGGAGGGTGGAACTCAGTGAAAGAGGTGGACGTGGCGAGGGTGAAGGCGCTATCGGCCGTGAATAATGCGCGGTGGCGTCCGCACATCGTTGTGTCTCCCGTGCGTGCACGTTCGTGCTTTCGATTCGGCCTCGGCTGGATGGATTGATAAAGATTAAAGGTAAAGGGAGGTGGCAGGGTCCAGGGGTGTTTTGGAGTTAGGCGACAGAAGTCAGCCAGCGAGACGAAGCGGCCAGGCGAGCGTGTGTGGGGGATGATGTCACATAGGGGTTTCCCCCTTGCTGCTCTCCTGCTTCTCCTCCTCTTCCTCCTGCCTCCGCCAGTCTAGCGTAAATACATACAGATGCAGGCCGGATTGATGCATTGACCGAGCGCAGTGACGTAGGTACGCGACACGACGCGATGGACTTTTCTTCATCGCGTCTGTTCGTACTGATAATTCGAGCGATTTTATCTTCGGACTATTCGGGCACGCTTAAACCGGCTTCCTCGTATGTCCGAATATATCCGGTATACGTTCCTCTTGCCAAGTTGAATATGTTTACTGCATGGCACCTTAAAAAAGTAAAAGAGAATCAGATTAATTATAAGCATTGCTCAATCAGAACATTGCCTCTCTTACGTTCTATGATATAAAAATGCCTCTATTATAAAAGTTATGTCAAACGTTTCACTCTTAAAGTGAACACAATTATTTTTCAGTATTGTTTATATTCAAAACGATTCGCTTGTAGCATATTAATGCGAATATTGTTTCTCGATTAGAATCGATTTTTCGTACGAGGAAGGATGACGTTTCGGAAAGCAGCACACCCATCGAGAGGACGTTCTACGCCAATGTACGCGAAGCTCGACTCGGTATGACTCATGCGATCTCTCTCGCAGCCTCCCCTGCACGGTCCCGTATCGTAGTCATGCACAATGGAGAATAGCAAACGCAGTAAAGGTAACTCACGTTCGCCAGGGCCGGGGCCAGTAATACGGTCCGAGTTTCCCCCTGTTTCTGAAGTACCCGCGGGCCACGTGGCACGATTTTCACCCCGCCGCGCTATATCCTTCCAGTAGCGATCGTGGAAACGATTTCGTCGTGAAATATATATTACGTCGTTTCTCTCTCCGCGATCGGACTCTGCGCGTAGACTCGACCACTCCGCCGTGCCGTTTCCGTCTTATCGCGATTTCTCTTCCAGGGATGCTCGTATCCAGACGCAGATGCTATCTGAAAACCGTTTTACAAAACTACAGCGGTTGTAATATCGGAGGGTGACTGGGATATGTACGTTAGCGGTACCGTGGCAGTTTACTTCTTACAAGATCGGTAGAAATAAATTTATGATGTTATTTGCACTTTGAAAGAGAAAAGATCTATATCTAACTTATCTCTTTGGCTTCCAATTCTATGAATATTAGCCCCGTATTAATAGATGATGTTTAAAATTTGTCTAGAGTGAGATACTGAGATTTTAATTTAGAGTTAAACGTGAGTTTTTCAGTCGAATCATGCTTACAAAAGTATTATCACACATATATATTATATGATTCAAATAAAAAACTCTAAATTCAAACCTGAGTATCTCCCATGGAACAAGTTTCAAGTAGCAACTATTAATGTGGGCTTTAGACCCGTATTGATAGTTCTCATCTGAAACTTATCTCGTGTAAGATGCTCAGATTTTTATTTAACGTTAGATTCAAATTTTTCAGTTGAAGTATGATATATATGACATTTATATTTTCAATTGCGATTCAAGTGAAAAATTCAGACCTGAGTATATCTCAATTGAAAAGAATTTTAAGTAATAACTTTTAATACAGGACTTAGAATTCATAAATTATCTCTGGAATCAAAACATTTTCCAAGAACTCAATCGTACATTTCATTCATCAATGAAAGTATTAATTGACATAAGGGGAAGCATCTTCTATATTATTGTCAATATAGTTGTTATCAATATTAATTTACAGTTAATATTAATCAATATAGTGTATAACTCATTTATAAAAACGCGTGTTAACAGTATAACGATAAAAAGAAAAAAATAAGAAATTGTGTAAGATAGATAATGCGAGATCTCAATCGTTGTGTCTGCGCTGTTACTGTGAGACTTTCGAAAACGCACGACGGGAGAACAGAATCGTAAACGACCAATTTATACGGCGAGCGCCTCGGCGAGGATCCTCAATTAAACAATTACACTTAAATTGAGTGGAATTCCCACCGCGGTGCCCGCATGTTCGTTAACGATCATTCGTGCGCACCTACGAGCTGTTAAGGTAATACACAGGCGCAGGGGAACTAAATAACCTTTGATCAGGTACACGTGGGCCCACATACGTCGAAATTTATGAATCATGAGATGAGCGAGCTACCGAAATTGAGATCGACGATAAGTTCACGATTATGGTGGTTGAGCTTATACGAAGTTGCTCCGACGATTCCTACGAGAATATACGATCATACGAAGCACATTGAGATAAGCGTTTACTTTAAGTAAACGTAGAGGCACGTTCAAATTTCTCTTTCCGTTCGAGATACGGAACCATGACGACGGAATAATACGGAAGATAAAAAAAAAGAGATATTTCGAAGCCACATTAAATACATCTAAGTCTAATAAATCTGACCAATAGACCAATATTAATTTACGCTTGGTAGACAATTGCGCCTCTTTCTTGAAAAAAAATTCCCGAAGTTTGTGAAGAGCGATAGAAATCCATCGATAACGCCCGGATTAACTGTCGACGATTCGCGGTTATTACAACATCTATATACAAACCTAAGAATGTACATTCTACTTCCGCTTCACAGCTCTGGCATGCCGATAGTCTTGTAACGAGACTCGCATGACGTGCACGCGCGAATGAAAGAACGTGGAAAGCGGAGAACGAAGAGAAAATCGAGGAACGAAGACGAAATACGTGCGGACATGTACAGAACTCGGCACGTCGGTGTTTAAATGTGAGAAAGTAGAAGGCAGGGGGAGAGATGAGGGGGCAAAGAGAGAACGAAATCGGCCGCCCATTGTGCTCAGGTGTGAGGCGTGTGCGCAAGGATAGGATTCGCAAGGGTGACCAGGGGATCAGAAAGGGGAGGTAGGTAGCGCGGTGAGACAGGGGTAGATTTGCACACGCGGCACGAGCCGCTCCAACAAAGGGATGGAACAGATTGGAAGCCATTCATTCACTCGCTCGCCCTGTCTTTTTCCCCTGTATTTGACCGGGAGAGCATCGACCACCCTCCGCTCTCAGTCCACCCCCTCTTCCCTGCACGCGCGGGCGCGCGCGCGCGGACGTCCAAGTCGTCGAGTTTAACTCGGGATCACCCTCCTGCGGTACAGGTACAGTCAATCGCGTCACTAATTCGGAGTTTCATTAGGGAGTCTTTGTAATCCGGCAATGTAACGTACGTCGAATGCAGTGAGCGATAAAATGTCTCACGTGTTGAGTGTAAAATACCCGCAGTTTATCGTACCGTCTCAACCCTATCGTGCCGTCTCAATCCTGTCGTGGCGTTTTTGAGATAAACTATTGCGATTATTGCGATCTGTAACTGGAAATTGACTGACAAACAACTTTGTATACGACATTGGCGCAAGAGATGGCCTTTTTTTATTTGTAACGATCTGTATTTGATCTTTCCAGCACGAGTCTGATCTCAACCCGTCCGCGAGAGATTCGACCTCGATCTTCGCGCGAGTCAAAATGGTAAGGACGCGGTGATGCACCTAGCCAACACACCGGTGCGATTCCTCAGTTATTACTCAGCCCTCCGCGGCTTGGGATTCAATAACGGCGAACGAGTGAGTACTAAAAGCCTTTTAACGTGACCGACTGTACGTGGGGTACCTTCTCAGTCAGGGTGAAGACCCCCACAGCCACCCTCGATCCACGTTTCGTGCACCGTGCTAGTAGTTATACGTGCGCAGATTCGTATGTACCCATGTGCTCCAAAAAGAACGAGGGAGAAAGAGAGAAAGGGAAAAGACAAACGATAAAGAAAGAGAGAAGTAGAGACGGCGAAAGGGAGGCTCGGAGGGGTAGGTTATGTTCTTTCCGCCTGCGTGCCCCTCTATTCAAGTTATTGCATTACTGGCTTAGCTTTGCTACCCCACAGCCGCTACGTGCGCGTACCCCGGCGCGGCTACCCCATCATCCACATCCAATATCCATCGGCACCGCGGCTGCATTTCGCAGTGCACACCTTCCCAGAATGCATAACCGCTGAATCCCTTTAAATTCCACCTCTTACAACGCCGGCGTATACCTGTGTGGATTTCCGGGGCAAAGGCCGTTCACTGCAAGCGAGTGAGCGAACGGTTATCCGCGATATTAAATTCGCGATAATAGCATATCGCTAAAAACGATAAACCGAGCCGTCGAGCCCGAGGAATTCCTCGAGTTTACAACGTTCACGCTCAGAGACGCTTTTACGCTTTTGATCACCGGGAGAGACGAACGCCGACTCTTTTTCCCCCGAGACACTGATTTAGATCGAATCCTGAAAAATCACGGACTTAATTCACTCGCGCTTAAACGCTCCGTATTTACATACTTCTACGGCGTACTACGCGCCTCGGCGCTCGTGCTATAATATGCACGCGTGTTCGCATCTCGTTATCTGGAACATGTCAGATGAGTCGCACAGCGAGAGTCGTACCCTCGTGCCACGATAAATCCTCGGTGTTGATTGAAACCAGAAGAAAGGACACTGGCGTCGCAGACATTGCAGTGTCCGCCGCCATCGAGAGAGAGAGAAAGAGACTCCGTCGACGAATCGATTCGACGTAATTACACCGATCACGTTAATATGGTAAACGAAAATTCGCCAATACCGCGTAATTAACGACGGTGACGTAATTGATTCGGTTAAAACGGTA
This sequence comes from Odontomachus brunneus, assembly GCF_010583005.1. Lineage (NCBI taxonomy): Eukaryota > Metazoa > Arthropoda > Insecta > Hymenoptera > Formicidae > Odontomachus > Odontomachus brunneus. The sequence continues at coordinate 4,187,049 of NW_022639455.1, read as the reverse complement.
TACCCGGTGGATTTAGCCGTACGTATCGACGAAGTTTTTAATATTTCGCATTCCAACATTCAGATATAGTCCGCTGAAACTTTGATAGAGAGATCAGAATTAATCGTCTACATTTGCGCGCTTTCACAATCGTTTATGAATGAAAAAAGAAAGTTTCGCGCTAGACAGACGTATGTATGTGTGTGTATATGCGCGTTCAATCTTTTTCTTTATCATTGAATCACTCGACACAATCCCGGAGTTTGTATAAAAACGCTGTCTACAACGCGCTTGTTATTACGGCAAGCTCGTCGCAATCATTCCGCAAACAACGCGCGAGCACAATCGTCGTGAGCGTCGCGTCGGCGGAATCGAAATTTATCGCGATACGCGTACCCGCGATTCGTCACGTATTAACGGAGGACCTATCCCGCGATGCCTGTCGCTCGCGATAAAACACGCCCTACGTCCACGATTCGTACGCGCCGAACGACAGATTTATGGCTATCGGCTCGCGTACACGTGCGGCTCTTTTCAATTAATTCAAACCGGATTACATCCTGCGCCGGCGTTGCATAATTCCGCGGCAACACGTCAAACCAGTAATTTCGTGAGACAAACGCCCCAACCCTGGCTTCTCACTCCCGCTCTCTCCGTCGGCTTCCCTCTTCGAACGAATTGGAAATTTCTCATAAAATGTAAAAAATGGAACAATTATCGGAAACAGCCAGAGGAAAAGGAGGATGTCGGTTTATCTCGTCGTTCTCACCGTGTCTCTCTGTCAAAAGTTCCAAATATAGATCGCATCATTCTAATCATTCTAATCTTCTAATAACGTACTTTTGACTATCTCGACATAATAATGACTCAAAGACCATTATTATCGCCTGATAATCTTCACTCCGAACTATCTCACATGTGACACCAGCGGAACAACACAGAGATCTTTCTACCCGAATGACTCAAAGTTAATCTTTGTTTTTCGCAGGGAAGGGTACCAGACACCAGTGTTTCTTTCACAGAGAGAACACCGTCGTGGGAACGACGGTCGCACAGCGTTCAGCGAATATATCGATGACTCACGTGCGCGATCTCGTGCCGGCACGTTTTTGCAGAATCGTTTTCCTAGGGGAGAGCAGGCGGGCGGGGAGTGATGGGGGAGGTTTCACGAATGCGTGGTACTTCGATTCGTACGTACCTCGTCAAGTTATCAAAAGTTCGCTAAAGGGATCAGGAACGGTAACCATACTGCCGCAGGCCCTTGCCATATGGCATGTATTGCTCTACCCGTCTGTACGCAGAATCTATAGGTAGACGTTCCCTGCAGAGGGTCATTCCTTACGGCTAAACGTATCCATTCAAGCTCACCTTTCTCCGCACCCTGATTAGCAGTGCTATTGTTTAAAACAGTCTTGTGTACCGTGTCGAATATCAAGGACCTTCCTGCACAAAATGTCGCGATCATAAATATAAGCGTGATGCAGTTTTAATATGAAGAATTATGCAAAATATTCTATTAGGTTTATATATTCTAGAGGGAGATAAAAGTGAGAGAGATGGAAAGTTCGTAAAACGACCTCTCGTCAAATTTGCAATTTATTTTACTAATCTGTACTATTAAACACAAATGATGATATACGAAGAGAGAAACTAATTTAGTTCAGCATGTAATGCAAGAAAGAAGTTTATGTGTAACACGAAGAAAGTACATGAAGTACATGATTATATACAATTTATGTGTAACATGAGAAGAGAGAAGCCTACAAGAGCCTTTACATATATTTGACAATTTATATATGGTAAATCAGTATGTGGCTACAGTCAGACATACCAGCCTCAAACATTATCCAGCGTATATATATTTCCGAGTCGCGCTGGACCAACATTCGTCGATAAGCAGCATTTTCGAGGTACGTTGAGCAAGCGCAGAAGCAATACTCGAAACGTTACCTTTGACAGCAAAAAATCACGCGACTGTGATATCACGCGTCGTCGAGAGTTTATCTCTCTTTCGGGGGAAACGTCATCGCGCAAGGATGGCGAAAAGGAAAAAAAGACCGCGCAAACGAGAACATCGGGAACTCATGTATACAACGGCGTACCGCCCTCTCTGCCATAATTTCACACCAAGTTAAAATCGCTCTCTCACAACGCGATGAAAATTGGTTTACAAAGTGACTTATTCACTGTTGCTCCTGTTAACGACAGAAAGACATAAACATATAAGTAATATTTCTCTAGCATGTTTCATTTTAAGCTACAAATCAAAAGAGAGCGTTAAAAATTAGGTAATATTTGCCTTTAATTATTAAGTTCTATAATAGTGTATAATCAAGTTCTATAATATTGAGAAAGACTGATTGTCAGATTAAAATAAAAATCTAATCGATAATCAATTATGAAGAAAAAAACTACAAAGAAAATGTATATTTACGCTAAAATAGCTGTATTTTCAAATTTGAACGAATTTCAAGGTCAAAACTTAAAGTTAAGCTCAATAATTATATTCAAAGCTCAATAAACGAAGGTATATCTATCGGGTTATCTTCAATAATTTTACTTAAACCTATATTCGTGTTTTTTCCAAATAATTTTGCTTTTAGTTGTATAGATAACTCTCTCATGTGATGAACTGTACAACATATATATATATATATCACACGGAAGCAAATATCATACTAAGTCCAGTGAGTTGTGCCCACACACGATCGAAGTTAACCATTAGATATAATATACTCCTGTCTCTTTCTCTACTCTCCTATCCTCTTCACCTTTCCCTCCCTGTCGGGGTCAAGCGGCAAATATTTGTTACGATCGAGAAAACGCGTACGCGAGTTCAGATTTCTGTTTGTCTTCCGAGTGTTGTCATGGAGTGAGATATTGGCTTTGACTGCCGTTTATTTTTATAGTCATATATTCCGCTGTAATGAGTAATGTGGCGCGTAATCTAAACCTTTGGCTGATAACGGAATACGCAGGAAACCTGTGGACCGATCTATATGTTCCTTAACACGTTCCACGTTATTTGTACGATAAAGCTACAGCAATAAACAACGACGATCTTTAGTATTTATCATTGATTTTCATCGAGACGTTGAACCACCAGTTTTTGACATTCTCAAATTTTTCATTATTGAATTACAAGTATAGCCTTGTTTCAAATACAGCAACATGAAAAATAATATTTAATATTTCCAACTTGATTTAAAGATCCACCACATATTCTACCTGATCTCTTGAAACAAATACTATCTTAAGGAGACAAAAAGAGAGAAAAAACTATATACAGAACACTGTCGCAACAGCGCTCAGAAGAACGTCAGCGCGGCTAAGGACGAATAAGGACGCAATGTTGATGATACAAGAGAAGAAGAGAAAGAGAACTAGAAGAGGGAACGCAAGTGCGGCACACATGTTGACGGTATGCAGTTGTTAAGAGGTAAGTTTTTGTCCACCTAGGGCCCCTTGGCCTGAGCTTTCTGTTCCCTGACGTCGGCCAGGTCACACGAACTCCACGAGCCATTCACTCCGACAGACGTAAAACTTCACATTTACTGTGTCTAGGTAACCGGAAGCGGGCAAGGCTAAGTCATGAGATACGTTGAAATTCGAGCCGTAAAAAAAATGTAGGAACGATAAAGGTTCTCTCCGAGGAATTGCGCCTATCGAGGGATGGTCCAAGAATATATTTTTCATATAATCCCCGTAATCTTAACGAGCATACCGACACGAGGACGAATACTGAAGTAGAAAAAAAGCAAAGAAGACAAATCCAATGCAAAACAATGCTTGCAGTTGGATCTACAATCTTTCAAACTAATTCTAAGGAAAGAAAAATTAATGTATTTTAAGAGAACACACACATACCAATTCGGAATCTATTCCTTTTTGATAATCTTAATCTGTTTAGTTCTTTTTCATGCTGGAAAACAAATAGGGGATGAATGCTTCGTGATCATCCTACATCCGCCTGAATGATATTATATTCTCAGCCGAAAATTCTCTAATGCAAGAACGAAAAAAGGACGTTATAAGTCTTCGGATTTCTTTGCACAAGTCATTGATCTCTCTTCGTCGTCAGTGACCGTCATCAGCCGCACGAGGCCATTGTCCAGACTGAAAGAAGAAGCAATAGTAAGCAAGGTGAAGAAACAAAGTCGAGTGATCGGTAGCACAAAGGGGAGCTCGCGTTATCAGGGAGAATAGCGCGTGCGATACTTTGTGCGCGCAGCTGTACAAAGTACCCACAGTAAAGTGTATTTTCCAAGGACTTTAAACCGCGAAGCGGAGCGAAGCGCATCGCGGAGCAATTTATCTTCGCGTGCAAACACGGGAAAGTTGTCATACCTATGGTCGCTGATTCACGCGATCATTGTCTCATCTTGTGAAGAAAAGCGCGCGCGACAGAGAGAGAAAGACAGAGGAGGGGACGAGAAGACAGAAGTGGGAGAAAGAGATAGAAAAGAGAGGAGTCACGGGATCGACGAGCAGCGGGACGGAGACGAAGGTAGACAATAAGAGGGAGAGGTAGATGAAGCCGAAGGAACGACGGAGAACAACGATATAGAGAGAGGAAAAGAAGTACGCAGGAACTCGTCTCGGCTACGGCCGAAGATAAAGAAACACAGTTGCGAATCACGCTGCGGTGGCGCCTAATGGGCGGCAACAAAAAGGGACACAGAGTGGCCACCGCGGCACCGACCAGGGGGAATTCCCCTCCACGTGCGATAGCGAATGCTACTGTACCGGGGGGAGGAAGGGAGATCCTTCCCACTTCGCGCCGCTCCTATTTTTCCCCGCCGAGCTCGGTACGCTTCGAGCGTGTTCGGTGATCTCCGCGTCGCGTCTGGACCGCGACGCGCCGGAGATCAAACAGTAACGTATCATCCGCGCGCATCCCCATAGACATGGGACTGACATGATAGTTGATAGCTGTTATTGCTATCGGTAGCACTAATACTAGTTACCGATGATGGCGATGTGAATTACTAGTAGTCGTGCTATCAAAATGCTCATCGATACGCAGGCTCGTTACTTCATCTTAATTATTATTGAGCTTCTTATCTTTATCGTGCAAATGTTGGTCAATGTTAACGCTGGTTAAAAGGCCTTTCGTCCTCCTTTGTATTAAGCAATCTTTCTAGCTTCCAATCACGTTCTCTCTCAAGAACTTAGCATCCGTGATGATTGAACAATCTAAAATATTCAAATTGTACAATGTATTATAGCTTTCAACTGCCTTGGAGTTAAAAAACGAACAAACTATTTTTCGGGGGGGGACATTTTTTATTAATGCTATTTTCTCTCTCTCTCTCTCTATATATATATATATATATATATATATATATATATATATATATATATATATCACAGCCACATCTGGTACACACTAACGCACGGCTAAATTTATATTATATGATAGCCTCTCTCTCTTTCTCTCTCTAGCAGTATTATCGATCGCAACGCGCTTAAATCGCGTTTAAGTCCAGCCGACCAGTCGGCGTTACTCATCAAGACGCCTCGACGATGACGGGCGTCGTTAACAGAAAGGGGAAGATTAACATCGTACCAAGAAATTCAACACCTCGAGAGCAGCGTGATTAAAGACGAGACGGGTCGAAGAGGGAATGAGAAGGGGTACGGCACTATTGGCTCTAATTGCCAGTACTGGCCGAATAGAAAGCGGTTTACTCTCTGCTCCGCTCTCGTCACAGCTCCCACTGCTGTTTGGTGCTTATCGTGCGATCGTACTCGCCTCTCGACGCCTCTCGTTTAACATACCGACACAAAAAATATGACGCAGGAGGAAGTGTCATACGTTTTCGTTTATACGTTCGTTCGTTACCGTCGCCGACAAGCATGACGGCTCGGCGCGGCAACGCACTTCGCGTTGATCTTCCGCAGACCATCTCGCCTCGAAGCGATGCCCTCGCAACTACAAATCGGACGCGGGTGATCGGCGCAATCGCGCGATAACACGTATGTCAAAGCAATACAATGTTAAGAAATAATACGATGTGTGTTAGAGGTAAAGCACGACACAGAATAAAAAAAATGAAAAGAGGGAAAATTGAAAAAGAAATTGAACAGTGAATGAACATTAAAGTACGGAATGTCTAGGAATAGTCGAATCGCTTGGTCTCTCACAAACGTATAATTAGTTTTTACTTTTATATAAATGATAAAAGTTAATTATCTATCTTGAATCGACACGTTAGAAAAGGATCCATCGAGGAAGAGTTGAGCTGCGCAGTGAAAACCGATTAATTTAAAATGTGTCTGCGCACTCAACAACAGTTCGTCTCTGATTACGATCATTACCCGACAACGCCTGTTGTTTAACGGTGGCATTCGCTCTTGTGTTCCAAGAGGCATATCTCTCTCTCTCTCTCTCTCTCTCTCTCTCTATCTCTCTCTCTCTCTCTCTCTCCTCTTTTCTGTTCTCTTCTTTCTTCCTTTCTCTTAAACATTGTTCCGAGGCGGTCCTTCGTTTTCATTCAGTAATTCGCAGGCAGCTGCACACTAATAATAGTAGCGGACAGTGCTGCTACACCACGTCGCCGGTCTCTCTGCCTTCAACGTGATGACGCGTACACGATGAGGAGGAGCGGGCGTGCTCGTGGAAAGACGAGAGAAACAGAAGAGAGAGAGAGAATGAAAGGGATCCGTGAAAGAAGAGAGGCGTCAAGAGGGAAACGGATTCGTCACATTGATTTCGACCGCTGAATTTGGAAGATCCCGTGACTAAGAAACGCTCGGTCCGCCAATTGATTAACTACGTCAACTTGGCCGGCTGATATGGAACGGTAGTGTGAGTGTGATGAAAGCTCGAGGCACATACCGATCTAGCCTCGACACGCCGAGCAAAAAATCGTGTACGTCTTAACCTGTGAATATTTCATCGAGGAGAATATTTCAACGTCGCGAGATAAAAATGAGACGGCACGGAAATTATCTTGAAACGCTCGTCGTACAATATCGAGGATCTTCGTTTCCGTCACGTCGAACCGTTAAGGCTACTTCTGGGTACTCGCCGCGTAACTCTTGACTGATGATGTCAGAAATGGGAAAACACACGCCCAAAATTCAGATTATTTTTGTTTCTACATATTTTGCCAACATTTTGGGGCGTATTTTCTCGCTTGTGACATCATAAATCTCAAGATGACCGCGGCGAATATCCAGAAGCCTGCTAATGTGAGGACTTGAAACGACAAAAAGAAGAAATCTAAACGAGAAAAAATTACTCGACCAGACAAAACGACATAAAAATTACGATATAAGAAGAAGTGCGTTTCCACAATCGAAATATTCCGAGCCGAGATATAAGCAAGATTCTTATTTTATTGTATTGGCTGATGAAAAAAATTAATTAAAAAAAGAGAGAAAACGTCAATAACATTTCTACTCTAGCTCTGTTTTTAAAGAGAAAAATAAATATTTTCAAAAAATAGGAATATATCGCGGAAATCGATATGTCTACGCATTACACATTACGGAGTTGAGTAGGAAAACCCCGTCTATACCACAAACATATCGCGTACTCTGCAGCGGTGAAAAGTCAAGGGAATTAAATGCAGATAACCGCGAGCGCGAACGTTATCGCGCTCGTTGCCTCGTCCTCACCGCGTTTAATTAACGTTTCACGTTTAACCTCGTTAAACGTGCCATGCGCATTGTATACATATTTGGGAAAAATCAATTCTGCATTTTGCAATGTATCGCGAAATCGCATGCGAGAAAGAGAAAGAACAATTTAATCTAAATGCCGCGCCGGTGCAAGTGGAGCGACTAACGCTCGCGTAGCTGCTCTTATCAACTTAAAAAGGGAGTCCTGAAAAAAAATATGATACCTTGTTAGTAATTTTCAAAGGCAACGGAATGCAGTCATCAGTATAATGATATATCATCAGTACCGGATATGGTTTAAAAAAAACATCGGGGACATTCGGTTCGTGATAGAACCGCCGCGTCAAATGACGAAGAAAGCAGCTTCTGTTCCATTCCCCGTGATAGCTCGCAGGTTAGCTCAGAGTTCCCTCCCTTTCGAGATACCACGCACCATTTTCTCCCTGCTGGGCTGGCCCTCGAGACGGAGAGCCATCACCGTTTTAAAGGAAACGACCATACCACACGCATCTCCATACTAGGCGCGCATCCTTCCACTTGTCAGATAAAGAACGGGGCAACAACGTCCGCGTACCAGTGAGCCAAAGATACCGTGGTTTCCGGTTAACCAGCGCGTCGCGATAAGGAGTCGCTTTGTCGATATATCCGTGAACGTGTCACTACCACAGATACGTATAAATCTGCTCCACCTTCCTTCGACCCGGTCATTTCGATCCTACAATCATCTCGCTAGGTACCGACAGCTCTCGTTTTGAGAACGATTGTGAAAGAGCGATAATCGTATACAATTCTAATAGGTTACATATAAAGTAATAACAAAGTATCAATTTCGAACGTATTTCCTGAGCAAAAAGAACGGATATCGTCGATTTGATACAATTTTGATCAACTATCGTACAGGTTGTCCTATGTAAATACTTACATTCCGAAAGAAACGGAAAAGAGGAAAGTATGTTCCTCTGTCTTGAGAGGTCGGCATAAAAACTTGAAAGGCGTACATATCATTACAGCATTTCCGTGTCACAGAAGAGCGAAGAAAGTACAATTACCTTTAGCATCGTATAAATTGAAGCAGGGCGTACCCTGACGAAAGCTACGGTCCTGGATCTTGATTGCGGCCGACGCACATGCCGACGTGACGCGGCGAGACGCGCGACGCAGGTAGGGGATATGGCGACGGCACGGCACGGACAGACGGATACATAGCACACGCACGAATCGCTCGAGGATAACATCTCGCGGCCCCAGGACGGGCGAGGGCGCGTAAGAGACGAGGGGTGAGCACGAAAACGAGGAGGGGAGAAATAGCGCGGTGGCGGTGGTGGCATCGCCGTGGGTGGAGAGGAGGACATAGAGGAGAGGTTTCATCGGCCGGTAGTAGTCGTGGGAGTGGGGGGAGTAAAACAGCGGCGGGGGCAGAGGGGGCTCCAGCGTGTCCATCGTCGGATACCGGCGGAGCGGGGGAGAGCGATTTCGAAGTCGGAGCGGGAGATCGACTCCGCGCTAGGTGATGGCAGGGCGAAACGGGAGAGGGACACCGTCGCGCACGCTCGAGAGAAAGAGAGAAACAGTATGGGGGCGGTGGCTGCTAGGGCTACGTAGCCGCCATCACCATCCGTCCCATCCTATAGTAAACTCCAAAGCAGTCCCCGATCTGTCTCCGTGTGTGTTAGTTAGGGAACCGTGTTTTACCGGTGCTTCTCTCGCCCGCTGCTCAGCGCGAAGCTGCTAGTAACGCATTGAACGTTTCTGCCTTACCCGCACTGTCTGTCTCTCCGTCTTTGCTATGCCCTGACGCGTCGCGTCGCGTCCACCTCTTGCTCTCTTTCGCTTTTTTCCAATTCTTCTCTTACTTACCGCTTCTGTCTGTTTCTTATTCGTCCTCGCGTCCTTTTTTTCCGTCATCGTTGCCTGACACGATTCTATGGTGATAGTGCTTTCTCCTTTCTTTCTTCCTTCCGCGGGTGTCTTGACCGAGAAAACGAAGGTGGTGGAGGAGCAGAAGTGGGAGGAGGAGCGGAAGGAGAAGCGCCAGAAGAGTAAGAAAAAGAAACGTATGTTCTCATTTGAGATATTCTCGTGGTTAAAACCGGTGCACCGTCTCGCCTCTCCCTTTCTCTCTCTCTCTTTTTTATCCCTGCCTCACACACACACACGCGCGCACTCTCTCTCTCACTCGCTTTCTCCCGCCCTTCCTCCCCCTCTTTTCGTCGTTTCCACGCGTCTGTGCGATCTCACGAGATGTACGCGCGCGAGTGCAGTGATTATTTACAAAAGAGCGGCGTATAACGGCCGTGATCGCAGCGTTTTAACCGTCCACACCGCCTCCACGACGACTATACCACGATAACCACTACGACGAACGCGACGAAAGCAGGACGGGAGATACACACGAATAGCAAGTTAGATTGACAGCACGCATCACCAATGATGTGTCATCGACACTTACAAGGTTTTTCGATCTCCTGAGTCCGGCTGAAGCGGCGAAAGTCTTATCTGGAATCTCCTAAAGAAGATCCACCGTGTAGAATCGTCCCGCATAATCCGTACATCTCGCATCGCATCACGTAGCGTCGCGTCACGTCGCGTCGCGTCGCGGCGTCGCATCGGCTGTGAATCCGCTCCGGACAGGGGAAGTGTGGGAAACGGAGCGGAACGGGCGGACCACATTGTGGACCACCACGAGCACTTTTCGACGACTGGAATTCACCATCCCGTCGTCCGCGCGCTCGTCTCCCTCTCCTCGGTCAATCCTTTCTTTCTTCTCTGCGTATCCTCCGCGCCTTCATCTGCTCCATTTATACGTCGGCCCGTCCGCGACCGCGGGAGGAGTCCGACGTTATTTCGCTGACAGAGAGCGGCGCTACAGCGGCCTGAAGTTATCCGCGCGAGAAGACAACGCCGCGGTTGGTTCGCGACGCGCGCGCTTTTAATGTCCGTCGACGGTGCCGGTCGCACCGCGTTCTCGTGCCTCGTCGCGCCCGACGTCGTCTCGACTTGGCGTCGCGACGCCCGCCCTCGTCGCCGCCGTCGTCGTCGTCATCATCATCATCGTCATTATCGTGACAACTCGTCGTGCCGTTGTAGCCACGTCGCGATGATGAAATGAGCCGTACGTTTCGATCACATCGAACCGCAATTGATCACAGTGGAGCTGAAGTGGCAACGACAAAGGGAGGATAGATCACCGAATGACGAGACAGTGAAAACGGGACGTTCGCATGCGCGTCGTCCGCGTCTGAGGTAATCGCGAAAACTGAGGTTAGAATAGAAGAGAGAGAGAAAGGCAGAGGAAGAAACAGAGAGGACGCAAAAGTTGACAGGCATGATGCACCGTTGTGCCTTAGAACGTCAATGGACGACGAACTCGTGAGGCGAGGATTACCCCCCTCCCTGTGAACGGAACCTGCCTGCAACGTCGAGGAGCCGAAGCTGGAGGAAGAGGTGGAGGGGGAGGAGGAGGAGCCGCCGGACGTAACCCTCGTCGAGGCACCGGCTCGTGCGAATATGAGCATGACTCTCGTTCGAAATTCGTTCAAAGGTTAGTCTCACGAATATGAATATAAGTATGACTCGCCCTGAGTACGTTTAAAGGTGACGATCGCATTCTGGTCAATTTATCTTGATTATCCAGCCAAATAAATACGGATTGACGACTTTAAGTAATTAAACTGTTTATCTCTCGTTGCAATTATTTTTTTTTCTTTCTATAAAAGAAAAAAAAGTGGTGAAACGAAGGGGTAATGTGCGGAAAACAATGTCGGTGGTGTACATAGATACTGAAAGGTACGATCATTGATATTTTCGTCAATGGGACACATCAATAGTTTAAACAGGTTGAAACGCAGATAGACGGAAATGCGAATAGTCCGAAACACCCCATAGAGAATTCGACGTACAGTCGCGTAGGCGAGGGATGTGAAGCATCACAGATGATTTCATCTGTTTTTTGATTCGGTAAACCTCGGAAAATACGGGGAACGCGTGCCGCTGCACGTGCGCGACCTATATTGCGCGCGTGATATAAGGTGGCGTTCAACGGACGAGTCAGCATCTGCGAATGACTCGATTGACCGTCCGCTATCTCGCGATTTGTCGAAATCGATGCCGGTTCTGGTATCATCGTCATTGTCGTGCACGCATCGCGAAGAAATCGTACCGTATCGTCGCTTCGCGTGGAAAAAATCGCCCGTGAATTTCGTTGTCGCGACCAAGACGCTGGAGCGAATTTTATGCGCCGAACAGTCGTTTCGTGCAATTAACACGCGTATAATCGTGCAATTTACGCTCGGTGCAACTCTGATACGATAGGAATTTAAAATAATAATAAGATTGAATTTACGCGCGCGCGCGATTCAGAATAACTTTCCGCGTTGCTGAGACACACAGATAGAGAAGTACGCACTGCATTCAAGTAAATGTTACTTCAAATATTTTATAAATTTATATATTCGCGAATCTATCACAGGTCCATTATAAATAATAAATTCAGACAAAAATTTTGTTTACTTACCACGTTCTCTTAAAATGAATCAGTCAAACATCACTGAAAACAATGAATATACACTGATTTGCCGTTATAAATATAGCACTGAAAGTGCTCAGTGCTATACTCATAACTGATATCAGTGACTATTCACTGATTCACTTTAAGAGAACGTAGAATGAAACCAACTTTTTGTTTGATCAAGTTTTATAATATTCTTGTGAAAAGAATATATACACATTTTTCTGTAAGCGATACGGAAAGTCTTCTTCCTTTTAGACGTTACAATTTTATAGTCTTTATTTTGAGTCTTCAAGCAAAAAGTATTAAGATAAAATTTGACTTTTCGCGTTCAATATGGCTTATTACGCCCCTTACTTATTAATCTTTTACTTCTGTATTTATTATGTTCTTTATTATAAACTATTAACATTTTTAACGTTTGAGTGGTACATTTGCAAATAATAATTTATGCAAATTTGTATTTTTAACAGGCAGATACGATTTGGTTAATCTCGCGATACGCGAAAACGCGAAACGTACCCAAAACGCAAAAACACATTTATCGCATTGAGGAAAGTGAGGGGCTGATCCGTGTGTCATTGTCCCTCTTGTAGATTTCTGCACATGAAGAACCATGACACCAGATCACTTGCTCTCGCCCAGGTATCATGAATTACTGCGCCATCGTTGCGCTCTCCGTGCGAGTCAGGTTTAAAACGCAGAGTGGTATATCGTCGATCACACATGCTTGTACGCATGCCGTGCACACAAGTGTCTTCTTCTCTCAGTTTTCTGAGTCGACTCGTATCTGCATAACACCGGCCAATTTATTGGCTTTATTCGTTTCGCCTTGCACATGCACGCGCGCGCGCGCGTGTGTGCACACGCGTAAAACGCGCAAGATCTACCTTGGCCGATTTACTCTTTAATGAGTCTTACCATTCTCGCGATATGTCACTCGTTTATCTGGACCTTGGTCGTCGCTCGCCGTGCGATTAGTCGCGTATCGCCGATTATGATGCAAGAAAATATCGATTCTCTTGTATCGCGAGCAATTCTTTTTTTTTTTTGTTTTGTTTTCTTGTCAAGTGTTTGTTCTCGGAACAAACAGAAACGCCGGCCTGTTCAATTTTTGAGAGCGATTAAAGGTTGACCCTTCACAGTTCGCGGCTATTTTCGGCGTTTCTTTCCAGCCGCTCCGTAGAAATCCGGCCACTTCCGGGCGATATTGCGTAGCTCTCACGTTTATCTCGATATTTCAGTATCTAACTGATGCAATAACACGCTCATAGTGCAATATTTACGCCGTATATAGTATCAATGTGCGACAGAAAGAGAGACAGAGAGAGAAGTGCTTCGCAGCACATCGGCGGAATGAAATATGACGCCAGTCTCGTCGGTCTCGACACAGAACCGCGAAGGGTTCGAACACTATTTTGAAACGATAACGAGAGCACGGTTAGAAAAGACACTTACGCGATTTCTCAAATAGCTTGAACCGGTTTTCGGGATCGCGGCGAAAAGTGGCCGAGGCACGTAACTCGAGCCTAAAGACGCCCAGCCAAAAATCAAACTCAATACGTTGCCTGCGGCGAACAGGCGTTTCTGATATGGCGATTAACACACCGGGCCAGTCAGGTAGCAACCAAGTCGTGCCCCGTACGAAAATATTTAACCATTCCTAATATTGGCGCGCGAGAACTCGCCGGCTCTTATTTCCGTCTCTCGCCGCGGCCGCGATCGCCAAACAAAAGTCGCGCGTGCACAGGAAAACGCTGTTGTTTCTGTCGCGAGCTAAGTTTAGACAGTTTTCTATGCGCGTGCAAACCGTAACACGCGAAAAAATTCCGTTCCGTACAGAGCGCGAAGCGGAGTTCCCCATTAGACGTCGTGGACGCATCGCTGGTGAAATATTTTTCATCTCGAGCGAGAAAAAGAAATAGAAAAAGAGAGAAAGAGAGAGAGAGAGAGAGAAGCTTAAAAGAAAAAATTACGATTAGTTGAAAATAAGACCACTCGTCATATCCTTAGGGAATCGTCTGATCGACTTCTTTCCGCATCGTTTTATCGCACTTCAAAGAGGAAAGCCCCGAACTCGATGCTGTTTATGCAACGCGTGCATCCACGTGCACGGGGAGGCGCATTGTTCTCGCGGGCAGATAACGTTCGCTCGGTGTTTCATCCAGATGAATGGGCCAGGATCTGGCTACGTCTGACACACCCCGTGATCTCTTGTATTCTTTTATCTCGCTGTTTAATGTATGATTATCGTACCGAACGTGCTTTTATTATTTTTTTTTTTTTCGTCGGCGCTCCGCCCGTTTCAGTCAGTAATCCGCCGCGATGTGTGGAAGCGAGAGTGATGTTATCTCTCGACGCGCGCTCGCGAATAAACGTTGTTTCGATCACGTAACTCAAGAGGAAATGCTACTACCGCGCGTCGAGGAAAGAGGAAAATGTAATACACACAGGATGGCGTTTCGCGCGGCTTTAACGATATTCGTCGATCTCTGAATTATTCGCACACTTGGCTGTCCGGCTGAAATTCAAAAACGAAATTTACTTACACAGAGAGAACGATTTGGTTGAATCAAATGAATACTTCTTTGGTCTTCTTTCGTCCAAACGAATTGTTTGATTGATCGAACAAAATTTTGTTTGACGCAACGAAAATATTTATTTGCGGCTTAGTTCCAAAGAAATATTTTTGTTGTGTCAACCAAAAAATTTGTTTGGACCATTCCAAGTCTATTTATTCCAAAGAAACGTTTATTTGATTCAACAAATCGTTCTCTCTGTGAACACGGAAAAATCTTATTTTTGTTGAAAGGTCATGAATCAGCCCGTCGCGAACAATGTTGGGTCTGTGAGACCCGAACGAATATTCGATCGCTCACCAACTTTTGTAAAGAGTTCGGAAAAATTTCGAAGTTGCGCGAGTCTGTTTGCAAAACGGATCAAAACAAATCTGCTTGTTTTGATTTTTTGCGTTTCTATCTTATAGCCGTGACTTTCATATATCTCTGAACAACAAATGCGTCCAAAATATCGATTTTCAAAAGTTATGATGGTTCAAGGTTGCTCGAACCTAATAGACCCGAATTATATTGTATGTCTCAAAAAATATGATTGTATACAGAGAGTTATTGATCAAATAAAATTAAAAAATATTTATATAGATCGAATATATTACCGGCGTTATAATGATAAGAAAGTCACAGAATTTTACTAGAAAAATAAATAACATAAGATGATAGAAATGTCACATATATTGGCCTGTGCAATAATTTTGGATTTGTTAAATTAGAGGCGTTATTTTTATTCTTATTTTTTTATTTCGTTATATATATATATATATTATAATTTTATTTTGTTATAATTTTATGAGATAATGTATACATGGTTCTGATCTATGATCTTCTGCCATACTTTATATATATTATTTCATAAAATGATAACACAAAAATACAATCGTGTCATTTTATCTAAAAAATCCAAAATTATTTATTGCACAACTTAATACAGTAGAACAATAGAATATCTTGAGCTTAATATTTCTAAGTGTTGTTTACTTTAATCGCCAAATCTCACCTTTAATATCTAACTATACTTTCAATGATGCTTTGCTTTCTTCAATGCATACTATTTATGATTTTAAGTTAACTTTCAGCTCGGACGTATCTTTTAATGAACTTATCTTTTGATATTTATAAAATGACTGCATCAGTTTTCCGGTTTGCTTGAATTTGTCCAAAGAGCCTCGAGGCACTTAAAAAATGTAAATACTTTATATATTGACTACTTCGTCCTAATGCGTTTGTACATTTATTTATCTTATTGTAAATTATACTTATTTAAGTGTTTTTAATGTGTAAATATATATATATATATATATATATATATATATATATATATATATATATATATATATA
>NW_022639455.1:4167352-4170863 GCF_010583005.1 Odontomachus brunneus | reverse complement strand
GGCCATTCCTGAAATCGATTATTACAACTGTTTCGAAGATTGGAAAATCCGTTGGAATAAGTGTATTATATCAGGGGGGGATTACTTTGAAGGGGACGAAATTGATTTGCAAGAATAAATAAAGAATTTTCGAAATAAATGCAATGTCACCTTACTTTTTGGACACAGTAGTATATATATATATATATATATATATATTTGCTTATTATATATCAAACTACGTTCACTTTTCATGTGATTATTATAAGAAAAATAATAACAAAGACAATGCAATAATAGGAGATTAACGAGCCGATGTCGCGTACATTTTTCTATTATCCGGCACGCGTCGAAGCGTTGTTGTCGCGAACGGCGCTTTCCAATAATTTGAATTACCGGGAAATATGTCGCTAACACACAGTGCACACAATATCGCCGCGAGACATTGTAACAGGCGTTACGCTTCTCAGCCTTAAGGAACACAGTGTCTTCTCGCGATAGACCGTTTAGGTGATAACAAAGTCGTGTTCGGTAGAACGATACGACGATTCGCGTGACTCTAGGCAGATAAGCTCGCAAGAAGCTCAATATCGTCCGTGCATTTTTCTCGCCGTATTCCAATAATAATCGAGAGACGCGTAAATATTTCTCCCTCATAGATAACGGCACTCTCCGTGACGACACGGTTCGCGGTTTCGCGCTCGCCGATAACCGAATAGTGTAACCGTTTCACCCATTTTCGTAACTCGTCTTGTTTTCTAGCCCGACTCTGTTGACTACCGCCGCTTGCTCTCACGTTATCGTCGCGCGAAACTGTCATTGCGAAACGTCCGTAACACCGTCGTCGTGTTAACAGGTAGTTAATGTTGACGTCTCGCGGCAGTTCGCGCCGAGTCAAGCGGTCGCCTGTATATCAACACAATGTGGCGAAAATTACAAAAGTGAGCAAACTTACTACACCGAGAGAAAAAAATATTTACCACTGAGAAGCGGTAAATATTTATTTGGTGGGTAGTTTGATAATAGATTTTGTCTTTTGAGATTCTCTTTTGTCTAAAGCTTTTTTATTTATTTTTATACTGATATAAGATATTTTTTAAACAAGAAAATAAAGATTTTCTTAAAACTTTTTTAGGAAAATTCCAAGCTTTTCACGAAAGCAATTTATCGTTCTATCATTAAATAAAAGAATTTAGATTTAAGTATGCTTATTAAATATGCTATTAAGACTCGTCATATAAATATTTATTCTTTCTTAGATATTTCTTCTCTCAGTGTAGATGTCGACCAATAAAATTGTAAATATTCTAATAAATCCGCCCACTTTTGTCATTTTCACCGAGTTGCGCGCTACACAATCGATCTCCGGAAGTGATTGAGATTTCGGCAAGTTCACTTCTCGCGGAAGAACGGATGGACGGCGAAATTGTATCAATTGAGAATTTCGAACGAATTTTGTTCTAATAGAGTTCGAAACTGAAACTTTGCTGACGTAGAAGTGTGCACAGGCCGGCCGGGAAATCGTGATAAACCGGCGAGAACGCGACTGTACACGTGGCTTCTTCTCGACCCGCCATCTTGCCTTGTCCGCGCTCGTCGATCTCGCAACACCGGCGGATCATCGGCCGCGTTTTCTTCTTCTTCGTTTTCTTTTTTTTCTTTTTTTGCGTTTCTTCTTTTTTTTCGTTCGGTCCGGACTCGACGGTTGCTCAATAATTTTGATTGGTAGGGCAGCGCGCGGATTACCCACCGCGGCGCTCGTTTATGGGAGCGCGTCGAAGTGGTTTTAACGTTCTGGAAGATGGCGGCCGCCCGCGCCCTATCAAGCTCAATGACCTCTCCGAGAAATCGTTTACTTCGCACCGTGGCAAGAGCAGCGTCGGCGACGCGAGAGAACACACGCGAGGGACCGGTTCGTCCGTCCGTTCGTATCTTCGGCGCCGTACGAACGCGCCTTTACGGCTTAATCCACGTTGTCGGATGACGTAAGCGCACGCCTGTCCTCCCCTGCTCTTTAAGGCCCTGCCCACCGATACTTTTTTTTTTATCGGTATACCGTGTAGATGGGCAGTCTTTCAAAGATAAGCCGTTTTACAGTTTTTACGGTTTGCTCCGACTGGCTTGATTTGTAATACTTTCTTGCAAACACTGTGGCTCCTCCCTCTTGCTTTCCCGTAATATGTTTCGGCTTTGGCTTCCTCGTATATCCAATTGAAATGCCTCAATTAAACAATAAACGTGAAATCGATGAGATCGAATCGTAATTGTTGTGATGTTGAAAGAATAAAAGTCAGAAGACGTGAGTTTTTATCGATATATCGTCTAAACGAACAGGGTTGAATAATATTGCTATTTACTGACTAACTTGATTTAACAATATTCTCCCCGGATAAATTTTTTAATTTTTCTACGATTTTTCTCGGCGACGTCTCGTCGTGGAAATACGTGAATTAAAAAACGATGAACGCGAAATCGATAAGATCGTAAGTGCGCAGAAAAAAGTTTGTTTGGACAAACTAATCTCTGGTAAAATATGATTCAAAAATTCCGATTGGAATTATTAGAATTCTGTTTAAGTTAATCAGAAATTTTAATAATCTAGAAATCTTAAAAATTCTAATAACTTCAACCGCGAGATTTCTGAATCGTTCACATATCTCACTAGAGCTTGGTTCATTTAACTTTTTTTCCATATTTATTGAAACAATATTGATCAGAAATTGAAAGGTTTTATCGACATACGTCCAATCGCGCGAACAGATGTTGAATAATAAAATAATTTATAATTAATTGATTGACTTGATTTAGCAATGTTCTATCTAGATACATTTCCGAATCTTTCCGTCTGTCTTCCTACGATTTTTCTCGGCGATGTCTCGTGTACCTGCGTTAAAATGCGCGGTTAGACAACGAGTAATTGCAAGTTTGCGCGAGATCGATGTCATCGAACCATAAATGTATCAGCGTTAAAATAAGAAACAGCGGAAATTGCGGTTTTCCACGACGCCAGACGATATGCATACTGAGCGGTGCGAGTAATGACAACGTGAACGACCGCATTATTCTCGAGAATCGTGCGATTGTTACGTGATAAATCTACGATATATTCCGCGACGTGGCCAATACGTGGAAATTGTCACTGATATTATCTCAGCGCACATTTTATTCCAATGCATCACATCTAGATCACTAAAGAATTCAAACAAAGAAGTTAGCGAGCTTGATACAGTCATAGGAGTGTCGTATTTTGTTTTTCATCATTAATCACTCTCAGTCTCTATCTTTCACTATTAAACGTCATCAATTTCTAACATTCAATGATATAATTGCTTATAAGTTTTACAAAAAAGAAATTTTAACACTACATCAAGATATCAACGGATACGTATATCTAATCCTAGACATTTTTATTATTTAAATACGGATATTTAAACTTTCAACATAGGATATATATAGGATATATATATATATATATATATATATATATATATATATATATATATATATATATATATATATATATATATTTTTT
>NW_022639455.1:4156953-4167342 GCF_010583005.1 Odontomachus brunneus | reverse complement strand
ATATATATATATATATATATATATATATATATATATATATATATATATATGTATTTTTTTTACGTTAGAAATTTAAATATTCGTACTTTTATAAAGATAAAAAAATAAAACTGCTCAGGATTAAATAAACTAAGAGAAAAAATATCTAAGGAATAGGAAATATATTTATTTGTTATGTATATATTTATTAAATGTGTGTGTGTGTGTGTGTGTGTGTACATATAACGTACTAACAATATATATTTACTTAAATCTGAATTCCTTTATTTAAATAAAATTAATAATTACTTTCATGAAAAGCGCAAAGTTTCCTTAAAGTCTTAAGTAAATGTATATTTTCTTATTTGAAAAATATTTTATATTAGTATAAGTAAATATGTTATTGATGTGGGTACCACCGAATAAATATTTACTATTTCATAGATATTTTTTCTCTCGTATACAGTGGATTATAAAACAGTATAAATACAACAAAATTAATCTCACCAAACTGTCAATTGGGAATCATATTTTGACGGTTTTGCCTAGTAGTTATATAATTAATTATTATTGTAAATTATTATTAGTATTATTATTATTTATTATTTAACTATGACTATTATTTATTACTTAACTATGACTTTCCTAACTTTATATATGTTTACTGAAAAAATTGCTGAAATTTCGTCCAGAAATGACTGAGGAAAACTTTCAGGAGCTTTTCCAGCAAAATTAAATAATTGTGAAAGAAAGTGTTTTACTATTGAATGTATTTTACTATTAATTATTAATAATCCCAATGTATCTTGTCGTTGATCTTTGCCCAATGTCAACTGACAGGATAATTATACTTATAAAGTCATGCGCGAAAAAATTGCACAGACGTACACACTGCAGTGACATCTCTACACTTTGAATTTCGTGTTCGCGAGATCGTCGCGTCTTTCCGGCCGCTTCTGCGCGAAATTTCAGAGACTTCCGCGGCGATCGCGTGTCTCATACTGCCCACTCTCGGGGAACAATTGATGCTGCCGTCTGCGAAGATAATCCCAGGAAACGTCGTCTTGCAAATTCGTCCGCGAATAGATGATCCGCGCCGCGTGCGCACATTCGCGCGTGCCTTCGGCGAAATTGGGTTACGTGCGTCACGCGCTTCGATAACAAAAGTAGGAAGGACTAGACTTTGCAATCCTCTAATAAAGACATGCTATCGAGATGCTTGATTCCGCAGACTGTCGCATGTTAATGTAACAATGTTAGGTTCGCGCAGTGGCCACAGAGCGCACAATTCGATCAGATAACAGAGACAACAACATAGTCGCAAGTGCGTAATCCTCCTCTACGAGGAAATAAATATCGTAGTAATCGGCTAGTTTCTCGGAGCAACTTTTTAACCAATATTTCGTAATCGAGGCTAACGTAAACACATGCGCTTATCGATTACCCACACGAAGACACGCGGAGTCGTGCCGCACCTAGAAGAGAGATAGCGCGGACGCATGTGCGCTATTTCGAACTAATACAGGAATATTTTTCATCAACGTCGACCTCTCTCTTTCTCTCTCTCTCTCTCTCTCTCTCTCTCTCTCTCTCTTTCTGTCTCGACGCAATCGTTACGCAACGTCGCCGCGACGCGAAACACAAGGTGGCTCTATTGGTCGTTTCTTTTTTGTCACGCGATCCCAACAGATCCATCTCCTCTCCGGCGCGGCTGTGTCGGCGTGCCGCTATCCGAGATTGCGCGGTATTGCTCGCAATTTGCTATACCCGTTTTCACATTCCACTGACGTCATTTGCGGCGCATGTCTCCTTCTGGGCGACAGACGCTCGGGGCGAATCGACTCGGATGTTAACGGTCGCTTGCTAACGCGGCGAAGTTAACCCTTGCTCTTCGCGCTGGGCGAATGGCGCGAGGATGGCGAAAGCCGTGATGCTCGAGTCTCGTCGCGAATCTGAAACCCTACAATGTTGACGCACATTCGCTGTACACGCGTACATCGTCGACGCTCGTCAGCGTTTGCCGTATCTGAAGCGCGTTGACTAAAGACTTTCACACAGAAACGTACATAACGTTTTAAGCTACGTTACCATGATTATGCGTGATCTCATTATTACATTATAAGGTAGAATAAAGTATATACACCGAATATTTTATAAAAATATAAGATTTGAAGAGAATTATTTAATTTCATAAATTAATATGTTATATTTTTTAGTGCTTTTTTTGCAATATACCGTTTGTTCACTTAGCCATTGCAATAACTAAATTTAAAAGATGTCTTAATGTAGAAAAAGTATTAAAAATTTTGATAAGATATTAATTTGGCAAATTAAATATTTCTATTAATCTTCTTTTCATTATCAGATATCTAATATACTTATCTCATACATGATAATATGCCTGATCACGCAAAATTACACTTTTGTGACGTTATTTCTTTGTGCGTTGACCTAAGTTCATCGTTATGTACAGACTTCAATTTACAGTCAACACTTAATGTAAAGGGTCGTCTACAATCCGCGGAGTAAACTTGACGTAAATGGAGTAAAGAAATAAAAGTAATTTATTGATCTCTTACTTGAAGAAAAATACTTCCGATGTGAGGGAGTCGGAGTATATATAGATATAAGTGAAAGAAATTTTTATTTCTTAAAGAAAATTAGACGAGAAAGCCGTTTAAAACCCTAGGCACAGGTTAGGTTTAATTGCACTATTAAACCTGTGCTAGGCTCTTAAACGCTTTTTTCGTCTAATTTTCTTTTTTATTATACATCTAAGAACTATTATAATTTATTTTACTGTTTTAATTTTATTCCTTACTCCATTATTTCTTATTTCTTATTTCGCCAAACTTACTCCACGTAGACGACCCTCAACTTGAAGACCCGATCTACAATAGATGGAGTAAGGAGTAGGAGTAAGACGAAATGGAAATAATTTATTTCGCTTACTCTCTTACTCCAATAAAAGTTTGCCTGTTTACATCACATGGAGTAAGCCTGAATTAAGTAAGAACTGGAGTAAGGGAGTAAGCGAAATAATAGTGAGATATTAAACGGCACATAAGGAGCAAGCACGGATGTCTTAGTGCTATTAAATACTAATATTACTTTTTAATATTAATATGATTGTAGGAGGATAAAATTGTGTCCAGTATGTTAAACGTACGTATCGAAATTTTTTCTTCGATTATCTTACGCGGAAAATCAATCTTCCATACTTAGACCGATCCTTGAGTCCTTGAGTCCTTGAGTCCTTGAGTCCTTGAATTTTTAAATATATTTTTTTTTATTAAAATCCCATTAAACCGATGACTCAAATAGATTCCTTATATATCGGTTTAATGAGGTTTGGGATTTTAATGAAAAAATATATATTTAAAAATTGGGACTCAAGGGTCTGTCTAAGTATGGAAGGTTGATTCTCCGCGTACGATAATCGAAGAAAAAAATTTCGATACGTGCGTTTAACATACTGCACAATTTTATCCTCCCACAATCATATTAATATTAAAAAGTAATATTAGTATTTAACATCACAAAGACATCCGTGCTTACTCCTTATGTGCCGTTTAATATCTCACTATTAGTTTATCTATTCAAGGAGCTTTCTATTATTTATCGGTTTAAGCGAAATAAATTATTTCCACTTCGTCTTACTCCTACTCCTTACTCCATCTATTGTAGATCGGGCCAAAGACTTCTGTACGAAGGCTCTAACGCGCGTGAAGATTCGTTTTCGTACACGGCACGTTATGTACGGCGCTCCCGAAAAATGAGACATCGTCATGGTGGTGAATGACTTTTGTCTCTCGTTTACCGTGCGAAAGGAGCGCACCAATGAATCACGATACGTCGTTTCGAAACGCTCAATATAACGTGTGGTTTCGTCACAGCGGGCGCGCAGTAAAAAGCATCGTCGCGGCTCGTAAGAGACGCCATTCTACGACGGCCGAGCTTCACGGATCATACATAGGAAGGCAAGAAAGGTCACGGCTCTGACCCGTTTCGACGTCTTATCGGCCTCATGGCGAGCAAAGTTCGTTCGTTCATGGAAGGCACGAGCGGACAGTCGCGATCCAGAAAGATACACCCGACTTCCCGTTTACCATGTAGTTTGATTGAAGCGGGAACAACCGGTGCCATGTCTTCGTATCGCATTTAAATTCAGGTCCGTATTAATAGTTATTATTTGAAACTCGTCTCGGGTGAGATATGAAATCTGAGATACTCAGATTTCAATACAGAGTTCCATATTGATAGTCGCTACTTAGAACTTGTCTCACATGAGATACTCGGATTTGAATTCAGAGTTGAATTCGAATTAA
The DNA here is from genome assembly GCF_010583005.1 of Odontomachus brunneus. Classification (NCBI taxonomy): domain Eukaryota; kingdom Metazoa; phylum Arthropoda; class Insecta; order Hymenoptera; family Formicidae; genus Odontomachus; species Odontomachus brunneus. The sequence goes on along the minus strand of NW_022639455.1, from coordinate 4,163,035 downwards.
ATCATAATTTTTTAGGCAAATTATATGATGCATGCGATACTCGTATTACGTTTGCAATCGCTATTCCGCTTAAAAAGACTCACATTTGACTCTGAAATCAAACCTGAAAATCTCAGTTGAAAGAAGTTTCAAGGAGTAACAGTTATTACGATTACGGGTAGAAGAGAAGAAGAGAAATATCACATATATTATAATTCACCTGAAAAACTTTGGTCTAATTCTAAATAAAAATCTGAGTATCTCGTATGAGACAAGTTTCAGGTGACACCACTATTAATATCGATCTCAGACTCCTCCGCCGAGTAAAAATACTACATTGTCGTGCATTATTCGACGACCGGATCAATTAACGCGAACACCTTGGCTCTTAATTAAGAGATGTAAGCGCGCTTTATCTTACGTACGCTTCAGGACAGAGAAGGTCGTCTCGACGCGCCTGTATTACTCGTAGCTCGTTGCTCCGAGTCGCTCCCGATTTCGCCAAGTTACCAGGCGCAACGGCATATTAATTACGACGTTGCGCGAACTTGCGCGCATTGACTAGCGGCCGGCGCTTTTGCGGCAGCCGGTGTACGTACGCGAGATTAATATGCGTTGCTCGGCATGAGATTCGCATCGCGATCGCGCGAGCATAACTACGGCGAATTCTACACATTTCCACACATTTCCAGCCTATGAAACTTGCATCTGAGCATTTCCCCGACTCGCGCCGACGTACTCGGATGACGCACCTTCATCGAAACGTAAAATTGTAGGTAGCAAGAGACCAAAGTAGAAAATAGATACAAGTATATTTCCGTGGGAGAATCCAATTATATATTAGACTAAATTAAAAACTTAATTATAAAGTATCATTACATAGAATTCTTTTACTTTTATTATTATTATTATTATTATTATTATTATTAACTTTATAGCAAACATTACTGCGGAATTTTATAACCAAGGAATAGATCGATGTTCTGCAGTAATCGACTGTTCTCTCATTTCATATGTGCTGTTTACATTTTAGGAAATGAAATGTGCTGTCAAAAATGTTGCTATGTTTTTGATGAAATTTACTGTACTCTATAACTATTTATTTTTTAACTATATCTTTAACAAAATGAACCTTGTTGACAGTCCGTTTGTTTTGGAAACATTGGAAACATAGTAAAATTGCACCATTGGAAATATAGTCCTATCAGAAAAAGTGCGTTAACTAAATCTCGAATATATCGAAGTGGGTGAAGCCTCTTTTCCGCGACGCTAATTGGCCGTCTCGACCGTCTCGATCCCGTCGCAGTTGAATTCGTGCCGCTTGCAGCTGTCAGCCGCGGTGACAGATCAGGTTGTGTTGTTCGCGTCATATAAATTTGATATTTATTGTAATAGGAAATTACAACTAACATGTATGTTATATGTAACATTGTGTTTGCTGGGAATATAATTTGTAAAAACGATTATTGTAATATAAATTGTAAATAGTACAACGAAAAGGCTAAAGTGGCGCGCGCGAAGCGCCACTAGTGTTCCAGTAAAATTGAAAAAATTGTATGGAAAGAAAGAAAACTGTAATATCCTCTCTGTGTAATTGATCATTACTTGTTCATCGTTAACTGTCATGAATTTCTATCAATTGTATTACTTATTCATTTAGTATTCTTGGCAATCAAATTTAATTCAAGCGTTTGATAACTTCTCTGACATGTTCTGATACACACGGATAGCATATTTTCATTGAAAAGCAGTATTATAAGTAATAAAGAACAAAAGTGACAGACGAATATGTAAAAGTTCGGAAGTAGAAGTACAGTTCTAGGAAACTTAATTAATGAATTCTTCGGATTAAGTATTAATCAATTAATTTCAAGTATTAATTCCACACGACCAAATTCATTTGAGTCAAGTAATTAACGCGTAGCGATCGGCGACGACGCCGGCGTCGACCCCGGATTTGCGGAGCATACGATCATCGCGTCTCGGTGGGAAATCAAACGTCGCACAGACATTTAAATCCGGTACTGCTGACAATGAGCGCACCCGAAAAGTTATCCAGGCTCGAGCGGCTCCGCCATGTGCCACTTTTTTCTCCGTGTTACGCGCGCACGTATGTATACACACACACACGCACACGTGTGTATCTGCATACGAGCCCCGCTCCGCTTTTCTGTATCCACCATTATACACACCTATAGGAACCGCACAATGCCGCTCGTCCGGTACATTCCCCCCGTGATCGTCGTCATCTCTTTCCACCCCACGTGCGCGACACATGTGCCACACAATGGCAGAGAAGAAGCAACGATCGCGCAGCGAACGGGTGGCTGCGGATAGCGAGAGAGGCGAAAATTCGATCGCCCATTTATCCGACTGTTTGTCGGATACGCTTGATTTTAACTTGATCCCGACGTCGGATCTGAATAATTAAAAACAGATATCGATGTTCCTGTTAACCATCTTGGAACATTCGTCGGATTGATTAAATTCTAATGTCGGGCTCTCGTGTTCTTTTGTCGGAAAAGTAGAACGCCTGAAATTAGTAGCACTTATTGTAATTAGCAATTAAATATCTAAAATACAGAGATACTCAGATCGTGTATTTTTTCACCGTAGCGCGAAATCAGCTGCAACACTGGGTGCTCGACGAGTGTCTATCAGCTGAAATATTCAGATGATTCAATCGGGTCTCAACTAATCTTCATTGAAGTTACCCCTTTCGAATTTTTGTGTTTTAGATTAGTTCTCGCGGCCTGAATGGAAACTCTTTGTTTCTTCTCAATATTTATTTCAAGTTTAACTTTTCAAACTCAAATGTCCTTCATTTTTCTTCAGTTGTCGTAAAAATAGAAAATATTAATGATGAAAAGCCCGTACGTTAGAGCTTGTCTTGAATTTGCATTTGCACACAGAAAAATATTCTTTACTGCTAAGAAAAATGATTACACAGTTTATTTTCCTTCTTTTAATGGTTATTTTCAATATAAAATATTTTCTTAATAAGAATCTTAAGATATATTCATCACAAATTTGAGAAACGCTAAACTTTTAGTGGGGTTTAAAATGTATTTTCGAGAAATTTGATATTTGTGATGAAAAGTTGTGACAGATTTGCGGATATATAAACTTATGAAGTACCTGAGACAAGTAACACTTACATTGGACGCAATATGTACTTTTCTGTGTGCGAGAACTTGTAGCAATTCTGCAAAATTTATACGCTCGAGAAAAATCAGAGTATCTACCTGAAGAGAGGATTCTTTTCCGCGGTCTAGACGGCTACACCATCTCGTTCGCACGATTCACGTTCCCAGACTTGACCAATTTTCCCTTGCCGACCTGACCGTGCGATTTCAGATCGCGTCGCATCACCGCTCGATCAGCGGCGGCACGGCGTGGGCGTCGGTGCTGAGTGCATGCGGATGCACTCGGATGCATTCGCTTAATAGCGGCGCCGCGAAACATTTGGCAGCGCTCGCGCGGTATTTCTTTCTCCTCGCGTCCTGGCACTACGCCCCGTCCGCGGTAAGATTCGATTGTGTCTATCGCGCACGCGTCTATCTTTTTTAGCACCGGACACGTACTAGCTGCGCTATACATTATCCTCGTGATGCGCGATGCACGTGCGACGCGCTGGGGATTATTACGACTGACGCGCGGCCATGCATATCGGTAATTGGCGAAGTCGCGATTAGCTCCGCGCGCATGTAAACCGATACAGGACCGCTGTTGCCGCTGCTGGATAGTCGTATCGTTGCTGATTGATCGCGACCAATTTTGCACGTGTGACTTGTCGCGGATCTCGAACAATCGACTTCGTCACGTCGCGGCACTAGTCGGAGTTATTAGTACATCTCGCTGCGACCAGAAGGAATTGCGGGATCTGACAAATGACTTTCTAAATGTTATAAATTATTCGTTATAATAAATGAAATCAATTCTGTACGATAAAATACTATAGTTTCCAAATGTTCAATCGCACATTGTCAAAAATACTTTGTCACTCTGCACGGTCGTTATTGCAAAAAGCCGTGTGATTGCACTCGCTTCTTTCCGGAACACAGCACATTCGATCTGTACACATCCGAAAATAATCACCAAAGAGAAAAAAAATTGGATCGCGCCCCCGCGATGACGTTGGTTGGTTTTAACGAGCAGTTCGATCTCTGTGTTTTGTGCGATGACGCGATGCTGAAGCGAGATATAAAAGTCCTGCCACGTGTGCGCGTGTTGCAGGCTGCAGCGAGGACGACGCAGGTGTCGTGGATGTGGAGGTGGGCGGAGGTTGCGCGGGTGGAGCGCCAACCGCAGGAGGTGGAAATATTGCTAGTGATGGAGGTGGTGGCGGCGGCGGCGGCGGCGGCGGCGGCGGCGATGGTGGTGGTGGTGGTGGTAGTGGTGGCGGCGGCGGCTGTGGAGGGCGAGGAGTTGGTGAGGGTGGCTCAGCTAAGCAGCAGCAGCAGCAACAACAGCAGCAGCAGCATCAACAGGGTGGCGAAAGGTGCTCTCAGTGTGGCATCCACTGTCGGAACGTCCATGTCCTGCAGCTTCATCTCGAGGACGCGCACAAAACATCCTATCCCATCGACAAGCACGATCTCAACGCCCAGTTCTCCCAAGTGGTGAGTGATCGCGATGACCCGTCAAGGACACACACAGCGAATGGGGGTCCTCCGAGTTCCGCGCGCGGACTTATCGATTATCCCGAGAGCGAGAGCCAGCTCTCTTCGCCGAGAAGCGCCGCTTCGCCCTTTTCGCATGCGATTCTCTCTGACGAGGAGGTAGGAATGCTTCTAGGTAGGAGAGTGATAATAATGATGGTGGTGGCGGTAACGGTGGTGGTAGTGGGGGTGGTATAAATGTTGGTGATGGGAAGTTACTGGTTATTGTACTTTTTCAATCAATTTTTTTGCAAGTCTTTGAGATACGCGTGATGTTAAGAAAGATTTGTAGTTTTTATGCTGAAATTTATAGAGAAAATTGATTAATGTGAACCAAGAACGAATCCTTGACGATTTCTTCACGAAAAAACGATGAAAAAAGTATAAAAACAGGTATCTTTTGGCGACCTTTTTATTGTTTAATAGTTCTCGAAAAAACGTGGTTTTAAAGATAAAAATATCGCATAATAATTTTTGCAGTTTACTTGATTGCAAAATTCGTTTACATGACGCTACATTATCCGGTTTTTTGTGAGTGTGTACATGTATGACATTTGTATATCTTATGTAATTAACATTTTCAATAATTTTACAGTCTTGCAAGGTGTGTAGCAAAACCTTCGCTAACGTCTATCGACTACAGAGGCACATGATCAGTCATGACGAAAGTGCCGTTCTGCGAAAGTTCAAATGTCCTCATTGCGAGAAGGCCTTCAAGTTCAAGCATCACCTTAAAGTAATTCGTTACTACAATTATACATTAAAACAGATGATTCATTATTTTGTTATATCTTTGTCATCTCTGTACTTTCTGTTTATTAATTCTGCTTCTTTTGTTTTGCTCACATTAATTTGTTTCTTAATTATAATAGATCAGAGTTCTGCTTAATCATAAATGCCTTTTGTTTTATCACATTGTTAAAATATCATCCCAATCACCTGATTTAGTATGTATATATTTTTTCACGATTTATTTTCACACATTCTCTTCTCTTCGGGCGCTATGCGAATCGTCATAATAAATGGACACTTTTAATAATACGTACTCTTTGTATTTCTCATAGGAGCACCTGCGCATTCACAGCGGAGAAAAGCCATTCCAGTGCAGCAATTGCGGCAAGCGTTTCTCTCATTCTGGATCGTATTCGAGTCATATGACGGCGAAGAAATGCTTGATAATGAATCTGAAGAAATCTAGGCAAAACACCATAAGCAACGTCGATCGGGGATCTAAGAAAGCGCATCAATCATTGTCAGGACGACGTGACGTTGATCCGCTTGCCAACAATAACACGTTCCTTCCAATTTTGCCGAAGATGTCGCATTCGGAGTACCAAGAGATGCAGAGAGATGCAGCAGGTAATTTTGCCAGTGTTTACAATATATATATATATATATATATATATATATATATATATATATATATATATATATATATATAT
>NW_022639455.1:4148116-4156901 GCF_010583005.1 Odontomachus brunneus | reverse complement strand
ATATATATATATATATATATATATATATATATATATATATATATATATATATCTTTTTTTTTCTCTTTTTTCAATATATTCTTCAATGTATACTTTTTTATATTTATTTGTACTCTTGTTATTTCTTTTATCTAAAAATTTAGTAAGTAATTTGAAATAACTTTTTTTTAAATACCTTTAGGATATGAAAGTATTGATATTCTGAATCTCATAAATGATTAAAAGAAAGAAATATCAATATGCTTTCCGTATATTAACTTCAGATGAATAACAAGACCATATTTTCCGATTAATGTCAGACGGACTTTACTTTCGTGAAATTCTAATCGGAATCTTGCTTATAAAGATATATCAGATATTCTGAACTAGAAAATGGAGTCTATAACCCCACTTTAGCTATGACCGCATATTCAAAAAGGATCTCATAAATGGATTTTACGCATTTTAGTTTTGAAAACCATATGTAAATGAAATATTTATTTTATCTAAAATTGTGAATAATATAATATATAATAAATATAAGTCATATATAACATTCGTCGATATTTCCACTGAAAAAATTTATATAGATAAATACTCAAATATTCAGGTGTTTACGAGATGTCGCCGTCCTTGCTACCCTCAATGATCGGCTTGGGAAGTTATTTCCTGCAGACTTCACTAGGCAAACTCCTACATCAGTTGCATGTTAAGCGAATCGACGAGCTTACCGAGCAGTTCGAGACGCACCAGGAAGTATTGAGTCCATCAACAGCGGATTCTGAAGGAACGGAGGGTACAGAGGGCAAGGAGTCCCCTGCGCCAGTCGACTCCCAGGGTCTCGACGCTGTCCGGCGGATTCTAGAGACCGTGAACACTTCCGTCACGAAGCAACTGCTAGAAGCGAACGTGCGAAAGCTCTACGTCTCCACGTCTCCGTCTACGACGAAGCGAGAGTTTGAAGAGGATTACCAAGTACGTAGCGTTAGCGAAATTCAACGCGAAAAAGAATGGCAAAGAAGAAAGCATTTATTAGTTAATAATAATTATTTAAATACAATAAAAAAGTTAAAGGAAAAAGCATTTAAGAACCAGGCACAGTTGTTAGAGTGCAATCAATATATTACAACGTAACGAAAACTAAAAATACAGATTTACGTTTCGACTTAATTTGGATCCTCTTCAGAAAAAACAATGGAAAAGAAATAAAAGTACAAGTGCAAGGGTCAACCATTGCGGAAGACCAAATCTTAAAGTAAACCAACGCAAAAAAAGTTAAAAAAACCGCAAATTAGAATATAAGTCAAAGTCGCGTATGAACAAAAGTTATAAATCCTCTTTCCATGGTCAAACCAAAGACGAAAAGTGGCCAACAACATTTAAGTAGACGATGCAGCACCAACTAAGTTGAACGACATGATCCTCCGTGCAATTAAACATGCTTAATTTAAATGAAAGAAAAAGTTGAAAAAATTCGGATAAGACAAAAATACACGTCAATTAAGCACAGAGAAAGGAAAATACAACAAAGAATATAAATATGCCATTATAAATTTAGTTACTAAACGTTGTTGTCTAGTCTACCTAGACGTTGTTGGCCACTTTTCGTTTTTGGTTTGACCATGGAGAGAGAATTTATAACTTTTGTTCGTACACAAGTTTGACCTATATTCTAATTTGCGATTTTTTAACTTTTTTTGTGTTGCTTTACTTTAGGATTTGGTCTTCCGCAACGGTTGACTTTTATTTCTTTCCTATTGTTTTTTCTTGTTTGAAAAGAGGACCCAAGTCGGGTCAAAATGTAAATCTGTATTTTTAGTCTTCGTTACATTGTAATATATTGATTGTACTCTAACAACTGTGCCTGGCTCTTAAATGCTCTTTCCTTTAATTTTTTATTGTATTTAATACATTAGAGCCAATTTTAATTTTTTTAAATGGTAATTATTTAGCTGATATTAATCCAGTTAGAATCAATATATTGTATCACATTTTCTATTTTAATAAATTTGTATTGCTTTTTTTTCATTTTGTTAACATATATTAAGATAGATACATTAAGATATATTAAGATACAACCGTAGAAAGTAGCTAATTTTATATTATTCTTGCCATATTCAGTCCCGTCTCCAAATATTTATTTCGCTCGAATTTTTTTATCACACGAACAATAGTATTTTCTCACGTCAATAAATCGAAAATTTATTTGTAGGATCAAGATAGTGAAATGTCCAGTGAGATGACACATTGTCCGGACTGGGCTGCGACGGACCAATATGATTCACAGAGTGAAGGTTTAGCCGCAAAGCTCGAGAACGTCAATCAACCGACGTCGAGATCAGTCTATAAGAGAAAAAGAGAGGACAGCTCTGAGGTAGATTCGGAGGATGAGGATGAAGGAAATCAAACTCACAACGACAATGGTAGGCGGGTGAGAGCTAGGTCTCTCATAGATGATGAACAGTTGGCTGTTCTGAAAGGTTACTACGCTATTAACCCGCGTCCTAAGAAAGAAGAGATCAATATGATCGCTGATTATATTAAGTTTCCTACTCGTGTTGTACAGGTATGTATTAAAATGAAAAATAATTTAAATTAAAGATATTATATTATAATTATAATATAATATTATAATTATACAATTGTTTTATAGGTTTGGTTTCAAAATTCTCGAGCCAGGGACCGAAGGGAGTCGAAAATGCCAGGTCTGGTACCTTTAACAATATCGAGAAATCAGACTGTAATCGAGCAACCTTTGGATCTCTCTAAAAAGGAAGCGCTTGCTATATCGACGACCAAAGAAAGCGATACGTCGAGTAGAAATACTTCGTCGCCTTGTGAGCAGAAGGATGATAATCCAGCTCCGAGCGTCGACAACGACGATCTTGAGGATTCGCCTCTCGTCATTGACGAAGAAACTACTACTGACCCTCTTGAAGTCAAGCGTACACCCCCTATCGGAGAGATAATCGCGAAGGTAATATTAGATTAAAAATAAAAAATAAGAAACAGAGATAAAAATTATAGAACCAACTAATGAAAATTAATGGCCAATAGAAGCCTGATTGCAGCTAGACATGATATTTTAACTTATCTGCTAATATTGTTTCACGGTGTATATTATGTTTCAGTCCGTAATATGTGTTCATTGGTTGGTTGAGTACTAAACAAACTTGTAAATTATCATATCTGAAATCTTGCAGAAATGAGTTCTATTAGGTTGTGTAATAAGCAATTCCGTGTTTTCTAATGGATTTTCCGAGGGAAAATCCCAAATTATTTATTACAAAACCTAATATAAGTCGTGTCTTATCCGTTAGAGTCAAAATCAAGCAAACGTGAAAGGTGAAAATGAGGCTACACCTCAACCAGAAGCAACCCCTATAGCAACGGAAACCGAGCAAGGTCTTTATTTCTGTGATCGGTGCGACAAAACATTTTCCAAACACAGTTCCCTCGCGAGACATAAGTATGAACATTCCGGTGAGTCAATAGTTATACTACCATCACAAACTTCTACGACTTGCTGTAATGAGACTTGTTATCTAATTATTTAAAAAAAAAATTTTTTTTTTTACGAAAGGAGCGATTTTTTTCCGATATTCAGTCAGGTATATCGAATCTAAAGGTAATATTCTATTTCCAGTATGTATTTATAAATAATTGGTTTAGAAAATAAGCAATCTCTCTCTTTCTCTCTCTCTCTCTCTCTCTTCTCGATATGTAACCCACGAAATGTTAACCATTTCCAGCCATTAGTTAGTAATATAATCAAAATTGACAAAATTTCTAAATTTTTGTTACGCAAAATTAATTCGAAATTATAACCATTTCAGGGCAAAGGCCGTACAAATGCGTGGAGTGTCCCAGAGCGTTCAAGCACAAGCACCATCTGACTGAACATAAACGGCTGCACAGTGGCGAAAAGCCCTTCCAGTGCTCCAAGTGCCTCAAGCGCTTCTCTCACTCCGGCTCCTATAGCCAGCATATGAATCATCGTTACTCTTACTGCAAGCCCTACAGAGAATAGGAGTACTCCGCCTGCTCACCTAAGGCTCGCTCGCTTACCTAGGTAGTCTTTTCTCCTTACGTCTAGTATTTCCATCTTTTACGCGTAAGTTTTTCTTCCAAGATTTCATCTTGCGAGAAGGTGAAAACACCAGAGGTTTGTTCTTTCGACCTGACCTAGGGCTGCACTGGAACTGTACTAGTTGAAGAAAGTTCAAGATAGTGCAGACCAGTGCAAAGATACATATGGGTCTGAAAAGAACGGGTAAGAGCAAGTTAGAGCAGTGTAAGATGTCGGACAACATGGCTGGATTAAATAACATAGATCAATTTATGGTCATGTTTTCGCACTTATAGCATTTTATGTTTTGTTGAACAATTCTATTTCTTTTAAAAACTGTTTTGTGTTGGATACCCATACAACAAATCCCTCCGAAAAAACGTCCAAGAGCCTTCCCAGGATGTCTTTCGGATATTTTGTGCTGTTTGGATAACATTCTAAATACTTCTTTTATGTCATTCTACATTATATATTTATTATATATTTATCTACATTATATATTTATTATATATTTAAGTATTTACTTACTGTTTATAGATTCCGTCGTCGGATTATTTCTTCTACGTAATGTCAACTAGGTATACCGATTTTACAGGTTACAAATTTAAATTTTTTCGGTTAGCTGCCCTGCACTGCTTGCTCTACCTCCAGACCTAGGGCAGTCAGTTCACTGAACTCGCTGCACTAGTTCAGCCTGCACTGTTCGAAAGAACACATTTTCTTGCACTGTTCTGATCGAAAGAACGCATTAGTGCAAACTTCGTGAACTAGTGCAGCCAGTTCAAGTCGAAAGAACAAACCTAAGGAAACGCTAGAACGCCTTTCTATCTTCCACTCGGTACGAATTTAAAAAAAAAATCGCGATGTTCCGTGAATCTATAAGTATAGTATGTATTAAATGCTGCAACATCACACATAACAAAACCATGGCATTGTATATTGAGCCAGTTCGTACTTCGAAGAAAGAAAGAAAGGTAAATGCGAGTAATGGTTTGAACGATGCGATTTGAAGAATCGGAAATTACGATAGGAATCGCAAGCTAAAACTCGCGAGATCACAAAGATTTAATAATGCGTATAAAGTAAGATATTGATTCGAATAAAGAATCGAAATCTCGCGGGATTATATGGGGGTGATAACTCGTGTATTAAGACAAGTGTCGTTGTATCGTCTGGATTAGCTTTAGATTTTATTAATCTTCTATTCTACGTCATGAAGAAAAAGGGAAAAGAAACAGCTAGTTAATGCGAACGAAAGGAAACTATTCGTGGTAAGCGCAAGTCGACAAATAAACCAAACACGTGTAACGGTACCAAAAATGCATAATGCAATAATCTATATATAATATATAATATACATAATATTTTAGTATTTTTATTAACAAGATACTATATATACCATGACAATAATAAGGAACTAATTAATGTACAAATTTGTTAGCCACGTCCGCATGAGGAGCGCGATGTCCATTCTCAAAGTTCGCGTGTAAGTAGCATACAAATCTAAATAATGTACCAAGTCAGATTTGACGATCGGAAAACGCATAGCGACGTATCCCCTCGGTAAATTCGTTTCGCGAAAAGACGGTGCTTGTCTCGACAAATAACTTTACATCTCAGGTTTCAATGATATAATTCAGATATAAGAATGGAGATCGCGCGCAGTGTAAAACGAGCGCTCGTTCTACACGGATAAAGATGGATATATTGAGTTTACCGAATCAAATATGTCTGGACTCAGCTGTTAATTGAGCTTAACGTTAAAAAGAAAGAAAACAGTTGGACGTAAAACGGGGATTAGAATCTCATGTTCCGCCTCTTTACGATGGATAACTTCACGTGACAGAAAGGGCTATATAGTAATTATTATATATTATTATATATATATATATGTATAGAGAGCGAGAGAAAGGAAAAGAGAGAAAGAGAAACATGGAATTTTAAGGGCCATGCGGGTCGGTGATTGATGTCATGCGAGCGATTTTTTTTTTTTTACTATTGTACTTACGAGTTGACAAGTTGATAACGCATTATTCCTATAAATGTAACGATTATCGTTCAAAACTATGCAGAGACATAGTACATAGAAAGTGCGCTACACATTCCGCGAGGATCCGTTTTCTATTTTTATTTTGCATTTTTTTTTCTTTTTTGGGCCTCATTTATTTACCGTTTTCTTCTTGCAACGAATAATATCGCATCGCTTGTAATTTTATCATAATTCCTCCGACTTCGCTTTCGTCTAAACAGCCAATGATTTTTCCTCGCGACGCCTTCATTTTGCGTGGCGAAGCGTAGTTCGGCGGTATTTTGACATGAATAATACGAAGTTCCAAAAGACATAAAAGATATATCTAAAAAAGACGGAAGATCTATAAAAGAATCTAAGAAATATATCTGAAAGACGTCCGAAAAATTAGAATATCTTTTAAACATGTTTCTTTTTATCATTTCGTGTTGTTCGAGGAGGTACGAGACGACGAATGAGAGAAACGCGTAACAACAAAACCTCGCAATAATCTCTTCACCGAAATCCGAGGCCCGAATACACCGTAAACGTCTAAGTATGATATTAAATGCTTCCAACACATTATACTATTATGAAATTATTATATTATGACGTTTATATGATTTTATTTGTTCGGACGCGTAGGGATATAAGGACGTATATATATATATATATATTATATATATACTCTACAAGATTGATAATACTCGAGAATGTATTTTATAACAGTTTATGCGTCTTTTTATTTACACGAGTACCACAAGTGATAAGTGATATTGTTATTGATAAATAGAAAGACGAAAAGGAAAAGAGAGAGAGCGAGAGAGAGAGAGAGAGAGAGAGAGAGAGAGAGAGAGAGAGAGAGAAATGATACAGATATTACCGTATTATATTGAAAAATTTTGCCAGTATGTGTACGTGCGGCATACGGCAAACCGGTACGTCACGGTTGTACTTCCTCGACGCGTGTAGAAGCTTCGGTTATCCGCGACAGGCATCGTGTCTCCACTATAATTACGAAAGAAAGACGAGTATAACAAAAAAACCAGAAAGAACGATGTGCAGATTATAATGCTTATAATACTCATTTATTATAGTGTTAAAATGATTAAGAAATATATTTTTATATAATTATAATGTAATATTACTGTACGGATACGATAGTACACTAATCGATCGAGCAGCGAATTTCGACTGCAACGGATCTCTTCCTCACATTCGATACAAGCGCATATAGAACTGTCGTGTTTCTTCTCTTACTCTTAGACGTTCGTCGCGACGCGAATTCGTTCACGTTCGTTTAACAATATCGTCCGCACTACTCGCACCGAGTGATTCTCAATCGCATTTCCTTTGTATTACAGGCGACAAGTCGTTCCTAACTGTATCCACTCGTTAATAACTCGTCGCGTATGGTACTTGCTCGACTCATTGTGCACGCTCGTCAGAAATTCTTCTATCTTCACTTACCTCTTACTTTCGAGTAATAAGTTTCCACCTTCCGTGCTTTTTTCGTGCGTCCGTTCTACAACTTCTACGTCTCGTTTCTCACGTTGGATTGAATAGGTAATTAGCGTTCGAATCGTTCCGCTTTGCATTCGCATCAGAAATCGAGACCGACGACGGAATCTCGGCAAGTCCGCGAGCTTGCGGTAAGTCACCGCGATTTATACCGGTTTCGGTACTCGATTATTCACATCCTTGCTTTAAGTGATTTTACATGACCAACAACGGGTTAGGACATCAGGAGGGAAAGGCAGAGAACTTACGAAGACAATACTATATACGTATAGATAATATAAAGTATATATATTATATTTCTCCTCCGATTCGGGAGCTTTTGCGACCCGCTTGCCTCAGTATATGTACGTACTACTAAATAACGAAAAGGATAAAAAAGCAAAAAAACGTAAAGCGTATGTAAGTCGCGCCAGCTTTCGTGTATCGACATCGGTTATCGCCGTTATCTCCCGTTCGAAAAATAACGAGATAAAGTAACAGACGCAGCGTGGATAGTTTAAAAAAAGAAAATAATAAAAAGCGGGCAGAGAGAAAGGAAAAGATAAGAGCGATAAAGATTGTTATGATTGTTGAAGCAACGATTTAATAAGCACCATACGATGCCTTCCGTGAACGACCGAGCTTGCCTAGTTGCCAAGAAATAAAAAAATGATAAATACATTAAATGTTAGCACGACATCGATGTAATGTCGGCGTCGAGAGCAGAGTTACTTTCGCGATCCTCCTCGAATCAAATTGTATGTTCTATTGGTCTTATTCCTCTCGTCTGTAAAATAGATGATCGATGAAGGTAAAAAGAAAACTGATTGACATCCCCTAAATAAATCGCGATCGAAAGAAACGAAAAGTTCTCTATATTCTGCGAAGTAGATTGCATATTCACTATGCGCGAGGAGCGTCGCGAAGCGTACGAATTCCCAGATTTATTGTACTCAATGAATACTACGTGGACACGCCATTGTGAGCTTTTCATTGACTAATATATTATAATATAAATACCGGAAAATGAGAAAATTGTATATACTATATATATATATATATATATGAATATTCGAAAACAAAAAAATACCGCAGACAATAATGTACCGTTTCTTTTAGAATTTAGATGGCGTAAGCACACACTACACCATAGTATATATATATATATATATATATATATATATATATATATATATATATATATATATATATATATATATATATATATA
>NW_022639455.1:4119322-4148106 GCF_010583005.1 Odontomachus brunneus | reverse complement strand
ATATATATATATATATATATATATAAATATATTGTAGACGTATAAAAAGATAAATTTACTATATATAAAAATTAACGTATATGTGTGTGCCTGTATATATATATACACACACACACATACACACGATTGTGTGTATATATATTATATATTAAAAACATATATTATATATATATATATATACACACAAAATTTACATTTAATCGCCAAAAATAGCGATGTGAATATTATTATAATACGACAAAGTGTGTGAACGTATTCGAACGAGAGAGAGAGAAAGTGTGAGTGAAAGAAAGAGAGAAGAAAGAGAAAGAGGCAATTTGAAGGTTTTTTTCTTGACGATGCAGCGTTCGTAGCGCAAGTTTCATACAAGATATTACTTTGTAATTAATGCATAATCTAATGATAAAACAAGAACGAGCTATATATTCGATTACGCGGTAATCAAATTTGTCATATTTCCTAAACAATTTTCATCGCGTTAGACGCGCTCCAAATTGTTATATCGTTGTGTCAGCAATATTTCATAACTTTGATCTTTTGAACACAACAATACTACAGCATAAGTAGTATCTTTTAAAAAAAAAAAGAATTTAAAAACAGTTGATAAGAAGAAATGCGACTATTCAGATTTGTCTTTAAAAAATATATATTTTTTTTTAATTTTCCTATCAGGCTAACACGTTTCTATCAGTTTTTAAGATCTTACACCTTGATTGTATTTTATTATTATTATTATCTTTCTTTTTCTTTAGACATCAATGAATGAACATTATTTTGTCCAAAATATTTAGTATTAAATTAGTATTAAAATTCTACAAAATACCCAACATGAACTCTCTTTAACTATACGACTTATACTGCAATTCTAAGCAAACATACGAGTAAATCGTAAAATCGTAGCTTACGTATCAATCATCTACTCATAAGTTCTTACGAGTCTTACAAGAACAAGTTACGAGCTTTACGATTTTGTCTAGAATTGCAGTATTAATCTGAAAAAGATTATTTTATATTTTTAAAAAGTAGTGTCCTAAGATTTCCGCGGAAAACGCGAATTGATTTTAGGCACGTCCTAATTATTATTCTGATTCGAATAACTATAGTACGTATGTAACTACAGTGTTATAGCTATATAAGAATTTATATATATTTCGACATGCTCGATATTAATTCAAAAATAATCAAATTTGGCAGAAGCATTCGAAATGAAGAACGCCTTACTTTTATCTAATGTATTAGTATAATGAAAGGGGCGATTCAGTCGTATCTGATAGTCGACAATGGGCATTCGAAATAGACGTAATGACACGCAAATTAAGTAATTGTAGTAAGTCGCGAATTAATCGACACGCGGAGAATCTTGCGCTACGTACACTACATCGTTGAACTTTCGCGGCACTAACGATTTAACGGGCCGAAACCGCCGTGAGGCCAATGGGACGACGGTGGGGAAAAGAGAGGAAATAAAATAATGTATTGTGACACGAAGTTCCATCCATAATAAATAAATGAAAATATTATACAGTTAGGCCGACTTTTCCGCCAGTTCGTGCCTTTTTTTCTGCAGGGAGAGAGAAAGAAAGAGAGAGTGTGCAGTTTTGGAATCCGATCTAATATGTGCTACGATGTAATGCGATCGCGCGATAATAAGAGAGCAAGAGCGAAAGAATAAATTAGCTAGTTTAAAGAATAAAAAGTAAGAAGAAATAAGCGATAGAGAGAAGATGAAAAGAGGAAAACGAGGAAACAATAAGAAGCGATTGGAAACGCGATGAACCGACGCGCGAATAAGATCGATTGAAGGGAGAGGCACGCGTGCTAAATGCAAAACCAAAAAAAAAACCAAGAAAAAAGCGTAAAGACATCCGATTATTACATAATATATATTTTCGGACTACGCTGCGGCACTCGTATTCTTTCGAATAAAAAAAAGTAATAAAAAAACCACAGAAACCGAGAAGTGAAGAAAGACGAAAAATGCGCGGTTAAACGCATACGTGTTCAGCGACACGTGTGCCGGCGAGAGCGAGAGAGCGAGAGTGAGTGTGAGGAGGAGAGAAAACTATAGCAATTGTTGAACGTTCGTTAAATTGTCCTCGTTTCACGATGTAATAAAGGCTATTTTACTTTGACGTTCCAGTGTTATGTTTCTTGCCTGCTGCGTTTGCTTTTGTATCTCTTGTGTCTGCGCACGATCCTTGAAAAATCGTCCTGGATCCGCAATAACTGCGGATCCAGGAATACTGCGAACGAGACAGATGCAGAAAAGAGACAGCGACGCGACGCGATGAGAGTTGGAGCTGAAAGAAAGAATTTATACACAGGCATTCGTGTAACTGAACATTATACTTTTATTCTCTCTCAATATATCACAACGATTACACCTTCCCTGAGGCTGAACGCTTTGCGACTCGAGCTCGTGCGCGGTCGCATCAAACGGAGAAGAAAGAAAACTAAGCAATAAATAACTCAGCGTAATGCCATCGAAATCAACTGCTCAGTGTGTATGTGTGTGCGGTGGCGAGGACGATTCACCTTACCGCGCGAATTTAGCTACAACATATTACAATCAGGAACTCGCGTTCCAAGTTGTTAACATTAACAAGTAACAATTGTACACAGTGCTAACATCACATTGCTAGTTTCAGACACTGAATATCCGCCGCGTCACCCTTATATCTGTTTAGTTGGCGCAGCAGGTGCAGCTTAGTCTGCTTGCAGTGCGTAGTGTGCAACTCGTAGGACGTGCACATGTTCAATAGGATCGGCTCCTGCAGACTTTTGAGGGGATTCCTACTGACGAGACTCTCGTATAATCGCACGGCGGCCTTCAATTGGCCGGTGTAGAGCAGACACACGGCCATGTTATTAATCAACATCACACTGGACGGATCCATCGCCGAGGCGGACTGAAAGCAACTGTAGGCCTCTTGGAAAGCGTTCTGCGCGACCGCCATCAGTCCGCTGTCCACCAGCTCCCGGACGCTCGACGTCTTCTCTTCTTTCCCATCACGAACGAGATACTTCTCCGCCGCGGAGACGTCCCCGAGAAACAAGTGCACTCTTCCTATAGCCGACCATAGAATTCCCATCTGCTCTGCGCTCCAGTCAGGTAACCTGCATAGATCCTCTAAGATTTCTATCGCGAGAATGTAGTTCTTCATGCCGACCGCGCAGTTGACGATGGAAACGAGGATTCTGGACTTCCTGGCGGTCCACAGTCGCACGGCATCTCGTTGCTCAGACTCACTGATCTTTGTGACCGTCCGCGTCCCTTCGCCGTGTAGACCGGCCTGAAGGTTCGCCATAATCTGATTGACGGTTACGAGGAGCCTATACAAATTGTCTAACGCCTGTTTGGGTTTACCGCAGTAAGACGGGATCTCGGCAAGCAGCAGTCGAAACGCGAACGATGCCATCGAGCCTGATCTCGTGCCATATAACTCCGGATAAAACCTAAAGCAAGATTGTGCCGTAAATTTCAAAATTACATCTATGCGGATTGTAGTTTTTATGTGATATATATACGATTATCTGTCATGTAGACACAGTGAATTATGTGCAAACTATTGCAAATTATATTAAAATACACAAAAAAAGAGCAATCAAATTATAAGAAAATTACTATATCTATGTGTGTTATAAATATTAATCATAAATATATTTAAAAAAAAACAAATTACATAAAATTTTTATTTCACTGATATTTTATTTTTATATGAACCAGAGAATTTTGTAGACTTTAACTCATGTGGAAAACAACGTTTATAAATTTGCATAAGGATTTTAAAGATTAAATGAAAATATAAACTTTTCAATTAATTTTTGAATAAACCAAACGTTATTTAAGCAATATCCATAGATTACTCATTGCCTGCACAGATGATATCTCATACATAGTTCACATTGTCTACATGTAAATGTAGATTATGATAATTTGTGTATAAATAGCCAAGACTGACCTAAAGTACATGTCGGGTTTATCTAGATTGCCAAACGGCTGGGACTCGTTCTCCAGCACTTCCAGCTGCCTAAGTTTGGCCAACAGCGACAGTCTTGTGTACCAGAGTTGCAGCGAGTGAGGAGTGTGTTTGCTGGGTTGGTTGATCTTGCCGTAGCCTTGAGCATAGATGGCTAGCAACCTGCCGGATAGGTTGACAGCTGCGTGATAGCAGCCGGCTTGAATCAAGTTTCTCAAGCCACGCTCGTCCTGCGTTACGTCGGACGCGGTAAGCACGTTTCTATGGATGTTCTCGTCCTCGCCAAGCAAATGGATGGACGCGTTCTTGATGGGGTCGGGCATGTCGCCGTGCACTGCCAACCCCGGCATAGTGAGATTCTCGCGCTCCAGATGGTTGCTACTGGCGGCGGTGGTCGCGATGGATCGCAGGATCTTTCGCGTATGCTCCGATGGTACCCAGGCATCGCGATGCGTGTCACTCGACGCGCTATGCTCGATAGCTCGTTCGACGGGCTCGAGCAGCGTAGAAGTGGCGGACGCTCGCAGGGCGTCCGAGTTAAAGAAAGGGATGTTCGACGCACCGTCGGGCAAGGAAGCGTAATCTGAAACGCGACTCACCGAGGCCGACTGCACGTTGAAGTAATCGGGCTTCTTGGGTGCAACGATCTCGTCGAAGATCGTCGGCGGCGCGTCGTTGAAGTAACGGCTAATGTCCACCTCTCTATCCTCGTTACTAACCTTTGTACGTTCGATCTTCGATTTAGGCGTTGCAACGTGATCCTCCGCCATAATTTCAGGTTATTTCGCGCCGACTCATTGGATATACATTTGCAATCGAGAAATCGAAGCTGCAAGCTGAGTTATTACTGTTATGATTGAAAAATGTCGTATTATAGTGAAGAGAACTGTCAAAGTCCGAAATTGAGGTTATGTAGCAACAAGCTACGCAAGATAGCCACCTCTAGAAATAAGAGGTATACTGAGCATGATAACAACAGGTTAGGTGGATCTTTCACTTTCAAGTAGTAGAAATCGATGACGAATTTTTCGCATTTTTTATATTGTTCTACCACTACTTTAAATCTATCACTACCGCAATTGGTCGATGTAGATGGTGGCGGCTCGTAGCGGAAACTGCGGAACTAACTAAAGCCAGCGGCATACGATGCTGGCTGGGTGGAAATACTTTGTTTTGATTGGTACATTTCTGAAGATTGATAGAAATGTATCAATCAAAACAGAATATTTAATGTTCAATATCCAATAAAAGAATAGCTTTCAAATGAAAAATTGAATTCTCTATTAGAAAGCTATTCTTCTATTGGATATCGAACGTTGTACATCAGATGTCGAATATAATGTGAATCCTCCATAATAGAGGTTTGTTCGCGTTGCTTACACTTTTGACATTTTTGCACTTAATGCCTGTTGCACACCAAACGTGATGAGCGAAATCCAATGAAACTTCTTCTTTCGAAGAGAGGTTCAGTGTGCATCGGGCGTTAGGTGTAAAAGTGTAGAAATTGCAGGCAACGCGACAAACCTAATATGTGCCACATGGCGCGACGTGATATTCGGTCGCGATTCTCGCGCGTCAAGTACTCAGAGGCGAATATTTGGAAGAAAACAGCTGTTCGGGGGATGAGACATGTTTATCTCGGCGACTGCACGATCGGAATGTACTGTCGTCGTTTTGTCGCTTGCCGACCACTCGCGAGATAACGGGTGGCGGTAATGTGATCCCGCAGGATACGGCACGCCGATTGAGTCACACAGAGTCAATGAGATAGGAAAAACGGTTCGCTGATGCTGTGAGCGCGAGTGGATACGGGTTATACACGTATTTTGATGGTTTGCAGCCGAACAAAGTCATGGCTCAATGTAAGTTAACCCCGCGGGAGTTTATCGGCAACACCTTTTCCCCGCAGATCGCCGTAGTCTGCTCGGCTGCAGCCGACGTCGCATGTCAAAAGAATAATCTGTCATT
Source organism: Odontomachus brunneus (assembly GCF_010583005.1). NCBI lineage: Eukaryota > Metazoa > Arthropoda > Insecta > Hymenoptera > Formicidae > Odontomachus > Odontomachus brunneus. The sequence goes on along the minus strand of NW_022639455.1, from coordinate 4,142,158 downwards.
CGTCGAACTGCTACAACCTTTTTGCAAACTGAATACCGAAGGTGAGCCGAATTTCCTTTGCGTTTCCTGCGATCCTTATGCCAACGAATATTCACTCGGGCGAACCCCGAGGTCGCAAGTACCGACCCCAGTGCAACGTATATATAACCTATACGCACGAGTCTTTTTTTGTTTCCATTTACATATCCCCGCGTTAATTTATATTTAGGTCATTTCAAAGATCCTCAAGGGAACACTATAGCGATCAGGAATCTTCGGCTTTCCATACAAGATATTAATGCACGACCACCGGAGCCGAGTCTTGCCAAAAAATTGCTGAATGAGGCAGTCAGTTCTGCCTTGTGTGAACGTACGACTAGCGTTCGTATCGGCACGACTGAACTCGATATTCCTATATCTGTCCCTTGGTTTGAGGCATGGAGAGAGACATTCCTAAGCGTCCAGTTCCCATCGGATCATGAGTTCACAAAACACTTGCTTGCATGCATGATAGTTGTTTCTACAGCGGAGGATAGTCCATTAGAGAAGATTCAGGCTATGGGTGCACAGTTGCATCAAAGTATACCAGGCAAATTGCCCAAGTGGTTCAACAACAACGCTCTTAGGTATTACATTTTGGTCCACGATGCTATTCAGGATGATAGAAACAAGTAAGTGTATATATACAATATAATTATTGTACACATGATACAATTGTTTATATAGGTTTATTATATTATTCATTCTTCCTACTGTTTGCAAAACTGCTAAAGCTAGTATTCATAGACCTTTGTTGAACTTCTTTTTAGTGATAAAAGTATTTCACTCTAAATATAACTTGTAAATGTTCTCAGATTGACTTTTAATCACATTCAAAGATACTTTTGTCAATAAAAGAGACTTTAGAGTAAGGACTGTAGTATCTCATATTTAAGGTCGTTTTAAGTTCAAATGCTCTGAAGACAATGAAATAATCCATACAGTATCTAAAAATAAACTTAAGACAATTTTAAATATAAGATCTGATTATGTGTATGAATATTACTCTAACAAAATTCTAATAAATTGATAATTTACAACTGTTTTGCATAAATTTATATATATATTTCTATATCTTTCAGAGCTGAAATAGTTTTTACAGAGATGAAGACTATTTATGGTGCTAACAACTGTTTTCTATTACAAATGAACTCGAGGCCGCCAGGTCTCTCAGATGATAATTCACACTTGCCTGATCCCTGGAGTCAGTTTCTGACCAAGCACTTGGAATTGTCCGGCAGCAGCGAGCAAAACAGTTCCCCTCGTACACCTGCGGATACAGGTGGAGTGTCTGCCATGCCGAGCGAGCTGACTACAGAATCCGACAAGTATATTTATTTTCCTATACCTCTTGGATTATGTGTATATAGATCAACGAATATAGATTCATGATTCGTGAAATAATAATCCTTTTATTTTACACTACAGAATAAGCCAAGCCGGGACGCCACAAAACTGCGCGTTGCCATCTCCGGATTTGGCCGACACAATCAGTCTCTCTTCCGAGATATCCGAATCAACGAATGTGCACCTCGAAGTCGGGCAGGAAGCTGTCCCGGTCACAATTCATCCGCTGAGCCCAGACAATGAGAAAACACAGAATTTCATCGCTGCAACCAATGTCAAAGGTCAATCTGTTGTTGCAAACTCACCGATAAACACAAATGTTTGGGCGGACTCTCCGAATTATGTTGTTGCTCAACACGGTGCTCGTCTCTCCACTCAAGATCTAGAAAGATTACGGGCGTTGATAACAGAATTCTGTTTGCGAAGCCTGTTGCCTTACGTAGAGAAGCAGATTGGCCTATTGAACGACGTGATCTCGAATAAAAAGGGGGTCAGTAGATCGCTATTTAGTGCTACGAGAAGGTGGTTCGGTACAAATAAGCCTGGTGCACCAGGTTCTTCGCCATCAAACGCTGTAATGTAAGAGAGAATCGTTCCTCGTCGTTTTTATTTAAGAGACCATCTTTCTTTGTTTCTATTTTTATTTAACAAACTTATCTTAAGTAAACCGCGTCGAGAGGTACGCCGCGATACAATTCTGAAAATTGTTTCATCTTTACGTTCCAGTTACACGGCGGAGTCACCGGAATTACAGTTACGACGTTTGGGCGATCTATGCTTTATGTTCGGTCACTATTCGCTCGCCTATCAGGCATATCACAGCGCGAAGCGTGACTTCGCAGCGGATCAAGCCTGGGTATATTATGCGGGCGCTCTAGAGATGGCTGCTCTGAGCGCTTTCATGCAAGGCGAGACGAATAGGAAGACTATCGAATATATGGATGACGCGATATTAACTTACGCGAATAGTTGCAAGATGCCTCAATTTGCAACGAGAGCCACGCTGCTTAGCGCCGAATGCCTTAAGGGTCGAGGACTATACGGAGAAGCTGCGAAGCAGTTGATACGAATGACCAGCGAGGATTCGGATCTGCGCTCGGCCTTGTTGCTTGAGCAAGCCGCCTACTGCTTTATCAACCCGAAGATGATGCGTAAATACGCCTTCCACGCGGTCCTAGCTGGACATAGATTCTCTAAAGCTGGTCAGAGGAAACACTCGCTGAGATGCTATCAGCAAGCGTATCAAGTAAGTGTAAAACAACGCAGAAAGGAATGATCAGTGTATATCACGAATAACACGTGACACTAGGTCTACCATCGAAGAGGTTGGTCCCTGGCTGAGGATCACATTCATTTCACGATCGGCAGGCAGGCCGCATCCCTAAAACAAGTTTCCGACGCAGTGAAAGCATTCGAGAAGTTACTTAATGCCTCTAGCAAGCAATCCGCTCCGCAACAGGCCGCGTTCCTGCGCGAATTTTTACATACTCACAATGTAAGTGCACATAATAACGACGAATTTTTGAATATGTATATTATATACAGTCACAAAAAATTAACGCTGGAATAAGGTCTGTTTTTTTATTGCTGAACTAGTTACTTACATTTACGAAACTTAAAGAAAAACAAGTACACGGTTGAGACTTAGAGAAGGAGGAGAAAAGAACTGGTGCAAGTTAATACAGCCAGTTCAGCAATGGAAAGCAAACCTAATGTTAGGTATTGGTTGTGTTCAGCAGAAAAACCTGCTTTTCAACTGTTGTAAAATTTGTGAGGCTTATTGGTATATGTTCTTGATCAGATTTCGGCCAAAATTAAGAGCACATATCAATCAGATTCACGAATTTCACAACAGCTGCAAAACGGTTTCTTCTGTCGAACGTAGCATTGACGACGGTATTACAGTTATTGTTACAGGAGAACGGCGTGACTTGTAAAGGACTTCCTATTTTACCTTTACCATTATTAGATAGCAACAGTATTAAAGTGCTGTACGGTCCATTAGGCGAACAAACCAAAAGCAATATTCCAGCGAGTCACGTTACGTTCGGCGTCGAGGAGACGGACGAAGCGAAATGGTCGAAAATGGAGGAATTACTGATCACCGAGGCTCAAGGTTCGCCCCCTATGATATTTAAGCCGACGATCGCACTATATTCCAGAACGAGTAACAACACCGTGAAACCAAATGCGGTTTTGAGCGAACCGTTACATTATTCCATCGAATTGCACAATCCGTTACACGTACCGCTACCGTTGTCAGACGTGACATTACTGTGGTCGTTCGTCTGCAACAACGATATCATTACAAACGAGACGGAGACGAGCAACAGTCCGGTCGATTCGGACGTCATCAACACGATTTTATTACAACCAACGTGCAAGCAGAATATTGTGCTGTCCCTCACACCCAGGCGAGTGGGAGAATTGAAGATTTTAGGTTTGAGTTACAAATTGTCCAATCCGGTGCAAGCGACGAATGACCCGCCGGTCGCAAACTCTGCTATCACTATTGCCGGTAAGAGATTGTTCGAGATCATACCAGCGAAATTGAAGAATGTCAAGGAGAAGCCCGGCATGAATATGTACGGGAAGGACTATCGACTTGAGATGAATGTGATCGAGAAGGCGCCGTTTATGCAGGTACAATTTTCTTTCATGAGATCAAGATATTTTCTTTAGCGTTTCATAGGATAAATTTAAACGCGGATACTTTTCCTCGCAGATCCTCTTCACGAAGTTATCACCAGAGATGCTGTGCGGCGAGATACAGAGAGTGGAAGTGACGTTAAAGAACGTGGGTAATGCTCCGTTGACGAACATTTACATCGCATGCACCGACGCCAAACTTTTCACGTTAGAAAATTCGGATGTCGATAAAAACGAAGGTGAGCATTTCCAGGATTGATATCATCGTTTTGTTTACATGGACAAAAGGATCGTGTCTTTATATCATTGTTCTATCTATCTGGTTGCTATCGTCAAATTCCAGTAAACACCAACCAACAGTAACATTAATTATATTAACATTATATTAATGTTATATTTCACTTAACTGCAACTGTTATGTACATGGGTTATATTACATTGTTGAGTCGGAAATTATAGTATTAATGTATCCTTTATTTAATATTTACTGGAATGCTTCATTGAGTAACGTAAGAAATATGACAATGGTATGCTCTACCTATAGATTCAACGATCAAGAAGAACAGTAGATCGGTCACAAAGATAGTATTACCAGTCTCCGAGAACGGTGTATTGAATATCGGTAAAACTCACGAACTGCCGCTTTGGGTGCAAGCACCTCACGAAAAGGGCACCCACAGATTAGATCTGCTCTTTTACTACGAAAGCGTCGAGGCAAAGGCCGCGTTGAAGCATCGTTTATGCCGGCATACCTGGCAGCTGACAGTACTCGATTCAATACAGATCAGCGCTGTTGCCTCCAGAAGCGGGCTGTTCAAGGACGACTCGCCGACGTTGAATTTGATAATGTCCATCAAGAACACAAATCAGGTTCACGATCCATCTATAAACGAGATTATGCTGTCCAAAATGTCGCTGCAGAGCACTTTGTGGTTCGCCTTTCGTTCCTCCGTTCTACCGTCGAGTATAAGAGTGCAGCCTCAGGAAGTATTTCACTTGACTTTGAAGCTGAAGAAGAAGACCGACGATGAGTCGGTCATCTCCGAGGTGTCTTTAACCGCCGACGACAGCGATGCGACGTCGATCGACGATTATCCATTCGTCAACTTTGTACAGAGACGTCACATTCAGCCGTTAGACATGAACGAGAGCGCAAGCGATGTACAGCAGTTCCAGTCACAACAAAACGTCGAGCACAATCCTGTATCGGACACCATGGCGTTGAATTCGACGTTGATCGTCAGATGGTGCGCCAACGTGACGGAAAGTGGCGTAGTTACCCGGAAGGCCTTCGGACAACATCATCTTGAATTGGAGTATCTAAACAAGACTTACAAACACCCCAAAGAACCACGTATTACGCGTAACGAGTACGGCGCTCGCTTGAGGATCTTCGGGCCGGAGCGAAACGTACCGAACGTAGTAATCGTGCCTCTCAAGGATCCCACGTGGGAAGCAGAATGCTTGAAAAGTTTAATCACTTTCTCTCTGAGTCATGCGAGGCAACTCGTGCACAATTTCCAACAGAATCGATTGTGCATCATCCCTGTAGCAGTATATTTGCAAAACCACTCGGAGATGTCAGTGGATGTTAAAATAAGTACGATAGGTACTAGTAGGTAAGACAACAAAGACATCGTATCGTAATAGTCGTAATTTTATTAAATATGTGTACTTTGGAAGCAAAAGAGTCGTTTCTTCAGTTTTTAGTTACAGAAATTACATAAAATATGAGCATCTGAAAATCTGCAAATTCTTTGAGCTCTAATGGCTAAAATATTAATTAATCAATTTATTTAATATACTATTTGTCATTTCGCAAATTTTGGTTTTACAAATTTATTGAACGAGTTCATCGATTCTTTTTCTTTTAAGGTCATAAAAACAACCGTACATTACTCTAATCGTTTTTCTTGTTGCAGTGAAACTCATCTTCCAAATATCAAGTCTCAGTTGTATTCGCCACAAGCTTCGCCGTATTATAGGTACGCTGGCCACTCGTCAATTCACTCCAACGTTCAAGCGCGCGCAAGTAATAACGTAAAGTTACACGCTGTGCTGCCAGCCGCGGGAACGTATGACTTAGCAGCGCGAATCGAAGTCTCTGTGAGAGTTGTAAATAGCATGGAGTACGTTGCCCAGAAAGGCAAGATGGAGAGCATATGCATAGTCAACGGCGACAGTACATAAATTATATTATCGCGATATATTGTCGAAATTAGAAGTCACTAGCGGATATATATGGAGGTACTATTTTTAGCGTGATTCAGAATCATTCCTCGTCAGTGTACGTGTACATACCGTCGTACGTTTGGAAATTGTTACATTATATTACAACAGATATTTTAATAATGCGCCTCGACGTATTTTTTACCTACCGGCGTGCTGCCGTCACGTTTTCTCAGTGTCGATTATTTTTACACAACCATACAATGATTTCGTAATACCATGTACGTCCACATATAGTCTTTCACATATACCGGGGTTCCCTATCGCGGTGTCGTATTCTTTATTCTGTCCGTTTTATCTGAACGTAGTTACCTAAGCCGTTTTGTAACCTGTTAGTCTTGAGCTACCTCATGGTGATCTACGAAGTGATCGAGCAGCATGACAGGAATTAAAATAGCTTCTTACCGCCACATTGTTAATACAGTCAATGTTCGTCATTTTACGGGGGATAACTGCATATCTCTAACTGCCAAACAATCGACACATGTTACCTTCTATCAGCACATATCGTTCACGAAACATCATCATCATTATCATTGTCATTACCAATTGCCTCTCATTCTTGTGCTTGTTTTTGTTGACGGAGAAAATTACTTTATATGTGTGCACCGTGTAATCTCAAACTTGTGCGGAACAAACACGGTAAACAATTGTTCTTGACGCTAGAAAGGGCGAAAATACAAGCTTTCTTTTTTTTTTTTCTGTGTAAACTCGATATCTATGTATATATTTGACGGTTGACTTGAACGATCGTTTACGTGACAAATTAGAATAGAACATTATAAGGATTAGGCCACTGCGAATACGGCTTTTCACGAACGATGGACACATGTAAAATAGATTAGCCAAGATTTTCAAAAATCGGAGAGAGATGTCTTCGGTGGGAGTCAAAAGAACAAATATATATAAAGACAGATTTGAAGTCTTTTAGATAAATAGGCTCTTGTATTTTTTGTACAGTGTGCCTCGTAATATAAGAGTAAATGTGTAAATCGAGTTTCATACAAACCAGGTAGAGTTTATGAGTATAAATTATGATATAAAATGCGTAAGAAGAATCCTGTATATATCAGAGTGGATTCTGAGTAAATAACTAAACCAAAATTATACTTAGTGAGCACTTCTAACAAGTGTGGTGGAGATTGTGTAGTATACTGTCTTTCCATATATAAAACATACTAAACTTTCCAATTGAAGAAATTTTTTAAATAGCTCTCTTGTAATTTATATATATATATAGATTCAGTAAAATGAACTGTTCTTTATAAAATGAAGGAATTTAGATTTGTAAATATATATAATGCCACATTAGAACATTTATTTTGTAAATATATTTCAAGAGGAATGTATTATAATTTGATAACGCATTAAATGTATAATAAAATTATGCCAATGCATATTATTAATATATAGACTTGATAATTTAATATAATTAACATTGCATATTCAAGTGCATTTGTTCTTTTGTACAATGTAAGTTTGTTTAAGAACAACAAATTTCATGGGTGGACATTGTATTACATGCATATCCTTTTATAAAAAATTGTACATTATATTCCATAGACATAATTATAATATTGCAATTTTAAATATAAAGCTAATACTACTCTTCTTGAGAGAGAGCTTGTATCATGAGTTTGTCAAATATCTGATTAATCAGAGAATTGTTGGATCCTTAAAAACTTTTTCTAGGATGAAAATTGCTTGAATATTGTATAGGCTGTTGCGTCTAGAAAAATGGCATATAGAGGATTCACATTGCGTCCGACATCCAATATCCAATCACAGACTTCTATATATTACTAGACTTCTAACTTCGACTTTTTCTGAATTTCCTCCAATGCGCGTTCGTTTCACCCTAGAATTTCTTTGGGAATCCATTCGATGATCAATCGTTCGAATGAAATGCTCAGAGACTTGGTATGAAATTTTTACAGCCAACAATTGTTGAAACTGTTTATTGGTTGTATAGCTTATGGTGGAAATATATGAAGATACCTTTAGATAAAAGCGTTAAAGCGGTAGCCAATCAACGTGCCACTTTCCGCAAGAAGTACAAGTATACTTCTGGGACCTGATACGTTGATTGCCTAAAGCTGCGGGTCCAATAGTCCGTAAAGATATCCATATCCGTAAGTCCCGAACCACAATAGGAGTGCTTTCCAGTTGCGTACACTGTTACACAAAACCAGTTGGTTGCATATTATCTTACAAGATATTTTAAATAATATGTGACCAATAAGCTGGTTTTATGTAGGTGTGTGTCAAGCGTGTAAAGCGTCTTCTACAATGGCAGTAGGAGTAGTAGTAAGAAATAAGCAGTAAGCAAATTGACCAATTCCATTCTCACGTTTCAAAAATAATCGATTGTGATTGGTCTATTTACTTACTGCTTATTTCTTACTACTACTCCTACTGCCATTGTAGAAGACGCTTTAAGCAATTGGAAAGCACCCTAGGTGTAGTAAGCTTTAAGCCTTAAGAAATTGACCAATCACAGTCGATTATTCTTCTCAAATTTGACTGTGACTGGTCAATTTTAAGGCTTAAAGATTACTACATCTATTGTGGATCGGGACTAAAGGCATAATGCACAACGCATAATGCTAGATTCACACTGAACGCGATTAGCGACGAGCGATGACCGATATCCAATGAGAGCTCTTATTTCTTTTTAAAGCAATACTCTCATTGGATATCGCTCATCGCAAATCGCGTCCAGTGTGAATCTAGCATAAGAAAATTGATCAATCAGAATTCTCATTTTTATTGCCATGATGAAAATGAAGGACTTTGATTGGTCTATTTTCTCATGCATTGTGGAAGAATATGTGCTCTCCGCTTAATGGTTCCTGCACACAGAACACGGTAATGCTTACCGCGCGGCGGAAGTTGATGCGACAGCCAATCAATATGTTACTTTCCGTAATAACCTTCTAGCTCTTACGGAAAAACAACATATTGATTGGCTATCGCACAGACTTCTGCTACGTGGCAAGCATTACCGCGTCCTGTATGCAGAAGCCATAAAGCTCCTTGCAGAATGCCAGGCAACAGGCAATAGCCAATAGGAACAAGGAATAGAAATATATGACCAATCAGAATTTCTATTCTCTGTTCCTATTGCCTGTTGCTTGGCATTCTTCAAGGGCCCTAAAGCTCGACGCTCGATGCTCCCATGTAAAGGCACCTTTATATATTTCCACTATAGTATAGCTCATTCGTTGAAATTTCCTTTTAAATTTGGTCTAGCTTTGCATTAGTAAGTGATGCATTTTCTTATCCGTGTAATCCCTTAACATAGTAATACGTATAAAATATTAACTTACATATTGCATTCGTTGAATATTTTCTGTGTTCAACGATTAACATAATTCCAGCATTTAATACAATCTTGTTATATTAATACAAATTTTAATTTATAGGTTAAGATGGGGCGCCGACCAGCGAGATGGTATATGTTTATATTTTTATATTTTTAACTACTTACAACTCACTTCAACAACTTTGATAATACATTTCTTTATTTTTATATAAAATTATGTGAGACGTGTCACATGGAAGTGTTGTGCAGTTACCTTGCAGTTCGTACATTCACATGTGAATCTTCACACCACATATTAGACATATTAGACATATGTTTTATACACATATTAGAACGCGATTGCGTTATATTGTACAATTTATCACATAGGTTGATATAAGATACATTAAAAATATGTAATTATTATATTCATAAGTATATATCAATATTAAAAATGTTCTTTATATTTATAAAATGTTCTTTCTATAGAAATTTATATAAATGCACTATTCTTTTTAATTAATTTTCATAGTTATCGGTACTGCAAGAACAAGCCGTATCCAAAATCCAGATTCTGTCGTGGTGTCCCCGATCCGAAAATCCGTATTTTCGATCTTGGCAAAAAGAAAGCTTCTGTTGAAGATTTTCCATTATGTGTACATTTGGTATCTGATGAATATGAACAGCTCAGCTCTGAAGCTTTGGAAGCTGGGCGAATTTGCGCAAACAAATACATGGTGAAAAATGCTGGAAAGGATCAATTCCACATTCGTATGAGACTGCATCCTTTCCATGTAATCCGCATCAATAAGATGTTATCGTGTGCTGGAGCTGATAGGTATGAATTGAGTAAAACAAACGTGTGAATCTAGGATGTAGTTTGTCTGGTGTTTAGAAACCTTCTGTAACATATATGATATGATTAATATAGACTGCATTTTAATGCTTTAAAGCATTTATAGTACAGATACCTGTTTCCACCAATTTTGTTTAGCTTAATCAGCTGGTTATTCCAATGGAATTGACCAATCACATCTATCAATTCTGACTAATGAGAAATGCGATTGGTAACTAGTTAGTAGAAACAGACATATCCAGAATCAGATTATATCCTTGATTTGCTTCAACAATTGGGCATGCATTATCTTTGGTGAACTTTTGTAACTTGGAGTGATCTTTTATAGGCTCCAGACGGGAATGAGAGGTGCTTTCGGCAAGCCTCAGGGCACTGTAGCTAGAGTGCATATTGGTCAACCTATCATGAGCGTTCGTTCTTCTGATCGCCACAAGGCGGCCGTTATCGAAGCTTTACGACGTGCCAAGTTCAAGTTCCCTGGTCGTCAAAAGATCTATGTATCGAAGAAATGGGGCTTCACGAAGTACGACCGTGTTGAATACGAGGAACTGAAAGCTGCAGGCCGTCTTGCTCCAGATGGTTGCAATGTCAAGTATTTGCCTGAACATGGACCGCTCGAAGAGTGGAAAAAATTCAGGAAGACACTTGCTACAGCCTAAATTGGTACAAAACATTTTGAACATGTGGTTAAATAAAATAATTGCAAAAAAGCTGAATACTTTTATTTCCTAAGAAACCTAGAAATAACTGAAATGTGTTTAGAAACTACTAAGATAAATTTCCCATTAATTGAACATTTGTCTTAATGAGATTGAAGCATTAGTAATATATTAAGAGGAAGAAAATAAGAACTCGATAACAATGATATCAATTAAATAATAGGAAAAAAGGGCTAATTCGAGTTCAAGCACAGGATTAATAGTGCTATGTACCATATAGGTAAAACTTTCCTTGTGTTAGGAAATAGAGCAATATTTATTGAACATAATACTCGATATAAATAATCAAACGTTTCGGCTCAATCATGAACCCTTTTCAGTGATATATAAAAAAACTCAAGGTTTACAAAACGAACGCATTACAAGTAAAAGAATAAATTAAATACCTTAATAAATTGACATGGATGTTATTCGCAGTATTATAGCTGACAAGACCGTTACCCGACTAATATTAAGAAGTTCAAATTAATACTAGAAAATAGCCATAACTATAAAAAAACCATAAAATAAAATAAAAATAGGTAAGATTAAAATATAATAAATAATTAAAACGGTCAATATGAATTACTTTTGTTGAGCTCAGCTAAAATTGAAACGATCCTGTCAACGATAACATCGTCACATCTAAGTAAAAGAGATAATAACAGACCTATATACACGAGCATTAACATTGCGGCAACGACTCTTGGAAGAAAAGGAAACAAAGTTTTATTTTCATAATAAGTCGCAGTAGCCCAAATATTCTGTGTCCTTTTGAGAATTGAGTTTATGCTTTTGAAATTTAATGTAGATCATTTCTGATATCAGGCGTTTCATGTAATAACGTTTCTCATGTAAAACTTTGGCTTGATCCCAAGTGAAATCATGGTTTTTGGTACAATAGATCTTTTTAAGATCTGAAACAGTTTTTTGTAAAACTTATATTTTTCGAGATATTCACCGGGCCGATACTTTTGCCCCACCCTGTATATACATATATATTGCGGAACTAAATATTTATTACATATATATATGTAAAAATCGATTTTTATTTATTTTGTGAATAAATATTAACGTATCACTTATACTTATAAGATACGTCTTACTACTGCGGATGACCATATTTCACTACTGTGACCCTTTATATCTTGGGAAATATTGACTTTTGGGACTTGGTGCAATGATAACTTTTTATCAACATGGCGAAAACTATAACATAGTGAAATTTCAGCCAATTTGACCGAAAACCATTTTCAATAGGTTTTATGCGAGGTCCTTTCTATAGAAAAAACATTTTATAAATATAAAGAACATTTTTGACATTGATATATATTTATGAATATAATAATTACATATTTTTAACTATATCTTATATCAAGCTATGTGATAAATTGTACAATATAACGCAATCGCGTTCTAATATGTGTATAAAGCATGGTATGAAGATTCACATGTGAATGTACGAACTGCAAGATAACTGCACAACACTTCCATGTCACACATCTCACATAACTTTATATAAAAATAAAGAAATGTATTATCAAAGTTATTGGTGTGAGTTGTAAGTAGTTAAAAATATAAAAATATAAACATATAACATACCATCTCGCTGGTCGGCGCCCCATCTTAACTTATAAATTAAAATTTGTATTAATATAACAAGATTGTATTAAATGCTGGAATTATGTTAATGGTTGAACACAGAGAAAATTCAACGAATGTAATATGTAAGTTAATATTTTATACGTATTACGATGTTAAGGGATTACACGGATAAGAAAATGCATCACTTACTAATTTGTATTAATATAACAAGATTGTATTAAATGCTGGAATTATGTTAATGGTTGAACACAGAGAAAATTCAACGAATGTAATATGTAAGTTAATATTTTATACGTATTACGATGTTAAGGGATTACACGGATAAGAAAATGCATCACTTACTAATTTGTATTAATATAACAAGATTGTATTAAATGCTGGAATTATGTTAATCGTTGAACACAGAGAAAATTCAACAAATGCAATATGTAAATTAATATTTTATATGTATACGATGTTAAGGGATTACACGGATAAGAAAATACATCATTTACTAATGCAAAACTAGACTAAATTTGAAAAGGATTTCAACGAATGAGCTATACTATGGTGGAAATATATAAAGGTGCCTTTACATGGGAGCATCAAGCGTCGAGCGTTAGAGCCCTTGAAGAATGCCAAGCAACAGGCAATAGGAACAGAGAATAGAAATTCTGATTGGTCATATATTTCTATTCCTTGTTCCTATTGGCTATTGCCTGTTCCTATTGCCTGTTGCCTGGCATTGGCTGCATTCAGCAGACTCAACAGTTGCACAACAGTTGAGTAATTTGTCAATGTAATTGGTCTAGATTTAGGGATCTAATAGCAAGAACCAATAATCGTTGATTGCTCACTGAGCGCTTTTTCTACTGAATGCGCCCATTCTGCAAAGGCCCTTATGGCTCCTGCACACAGGACGCGGTAATGCTTGCCACGTAGCAGAAGTCTGTGCGACAGCCAATCAATATGTTGTTTTTCCGTAAGAGCTAGAAGGTTATTACGGAAAGCAGCATATTGATTGGCTGTCGCATCAACTTACGCCGCGCGGTAAACATTACGCGTCCTGTGTGCAGGAACCATTAAGCGGAGAGCACATATTCTTCCATAAAGATATAATGCACAATGCATGTAAAAATAGACCAATCAAAGTCCTTCATTTTCATCATGGCAATAAAAATAAGAATTCTGATTGATCAATTTTCTTATGCTAGATTCACACTGGACGCGATTTGCGATGAGCGATATCCAATGAGAATATTGCTTTAAAAAGAAATAAGAGCTCTCATTGGATATCGGTCATCGCTCGTCGCTAATCGCGTTCAGTGTGAATCTAGCATTATGCGTTGTGCATTATGCCTTTAGTCCCGATCCACAATAGATGTAGTAATCTTTAAGCCTTAAAATTGACCAGTCACAGTCAAATTTGAGGAGAATAATCGACTGTGATTGGTCAATTTTATAAGGCTTAAAGCTTACTACACCTAGGATGCTTTCCAATTGCTTAACACATCTTGACACACATCTACACAAAACCAGCTTATTGGTCACATATTATTTAAAATATCTTGTAAGATAATATGCAACCAATAAACTGGTTTTGTGTAACAGTGTACGCAACTGGACAGCACTCTTATTGTGGTTCGGGACTTACGGATACGGATATGTTTACGGACTATTGGACCCGCAGCTTTAGCCAATCAACGTATCAGGTCCCAGAAGTATACTTGTAGTTCTTGCGGAAAGTGGCACGTTGATTAGCTCCCGCTTTAACGCTCGACGCTTGATGCTCCTATATAAAGGCACCTTTATATATTTCCACCATAGTATAGCTCATTCGTTGAAATTTCCTTTTCGCATCTCGTCTAGCTTTGCGTCAGTAAGTGATGCGTTTTCTTATCCGTGTAATCCCTTAACATCGTAATACATATAAAATATTAACTTACATATTGCATTCGTTGAATTTTCTCTGTGTTCAACGGTTAACATAATTCCAGCATTTAATACAATCTTGTTATATTAATACAAATTTTAATTTATAAGTTAAGATGGGGCGCCGACCAGCGAGATGGTATGTTATATATTTATATTTTTATATTTTTAACTACTTATAACTCACTCCAACAACTTTGATAATACATTTCTTTATTTTTATATAAAGTTATGTGAGGTGTGTCACATGGAAGTGTTGTGCAGTTACCTTGCAGTTCGTACATTCATATGTGAACCTTCACACCATGCTTTATACACATATTAAAACGCGATTGCGTTATATTGTGCAATTTATCACATAGCTTGATATAAGATACATTAAAAATATGTAATTATTATATTCATAAGTATATATCAATATTAAAAATGTTCTTTATATTTATAAAATGTTCTTTCTATAGAAATTTATGTAAATGCACTATTCTTTTTAATTAATTTTCATAGTTATCGGTACTGCAAGAACAAGCCGTATCCAAAATCCAGATTCTGTCGTGGTGTCCCCGATCCGAAAATCCGTATTTTCGATCTTGGCAAAAAGAAAGCTTCTGTTGAAGATTTTCCATTATGTGTACATTTGGTATCTGATGAATATGAACAGCTCAGCTCTGAAGCTTTGGAAGCTGGGCGAATTTGCGCAAACAAATATATGGTGAAAAATGCTGGAAAGGATCAATTCCACATTCGTATGAGACTGCATCCTTTCCATGTAATCCGCATCAATAAGATGTTATCGTGTGCTGGAGCTGATAGGTATGAATTGAGTAAAACAAACGTGTGAATCTAGGATGTAGTTTGTCTGGTGTTTAGAAACCTTCTGTAACATATATGATATGATTAATATAGACTGCATTTTAATGCTTTAAAGCATTTATAGTACAGATACCTGTTTCCACCAATTTTGTTTAGCTTAATCAGCTGGTTATTCCAATGGAATTGACCAATCGCATTTGTCAATTCTGACTAATGAGAAATGCAATTGGTAACTAGTTGGTAGAAACAGATATAGTCAGATTATGTCCTTGATTTGCCTCAACAATTGGGCATGCATTATCTTTGGTGAACTTTTGTAACTTGGAGTGATCTTTTATAGGCTCCAAACGGGAATGAGAGGTGCTTTCGGCAAGCCTCAGGGCACTGTAGCTAGAGTGCATATCGGTCAGCCTATCATGAGCGTTCGTTCTTCTGATCGCCATAAGGCGGCCGTTATCGAAGCTTTACGACGTGCCAAGTTCAAGTTCCCTGGTCGTCAAAAGATCTATGTATCGAAGAAATGGGGCTTCACGAAGTACGACCGTGTTGAATACGAGGAACTGAAAGCTGCAGGCCGTCTTGCTCCAGATGGTTGCAATGTCAAGTATTTGCCTGAACATGGACCGCTCGAAGAGTGGAAAAAATTCAGGAAGGCACTTGCTACAGCCTAAATTGGTACAAAACATTTTGAACATGTGATTAAATAAAATAATTGCAAAAAAGCTGAATACTTTTATTTCCTAGGAAACCTAGAGATAAAATGTGTTTAGAAACTACTAAGATAAATTTCCCATTAATTGAACATTTATCTTAATGAGAGATTGAAACATTAGTAATATATTAAGAGTAAGAAAATAAGAACTCGATAACAATGATATCAATTAAATAATAGAAAAAAAGGGCTAATTCGAGTTCAAGCACAGGATTAATAGTGCTATGTATCATATGGGTAAAACTTTCCTTGTGTTAGGAAATAGAGCAATATTTATTGAATATAATACTCGATATGAATAATCAAACGTTTCGGCTCAATCATGAACCCTCTTCAGTGATATATAAAAAACTCAAGGTTTACAAAACGAACGCATTACAAGTAAAAGAATTAATTAAATACCTTAATAAATTGACATGGATGTTATTCGCAGTATTATAGCTGACAAGACCGTTACCCGACTAATATTAAGAAGTCAAATTAATACTAGGAAGTAGCCATAACTATAAAAAAACCATAAAATAAAATAAAAATAGGTAAGATTAAAATATAATAAATAATTAAAACGGTCAATATGAATTACCTTTGTTGAGTTCAGCTAAAATTGAAATAATCCTGTCAACGATAACATCGTTACGTCTAAGTAAAAGAGATAATAACAGACCTATATACACGAGCATTAACATTGCGGCAACGACTCTTGGAAGAGAAGGAAACAAAGTTTTATTTTCATAATAAGTCACAGTAGCTGTTGCCCAAATATTCTGTGTCCTTTTGAGAATAATTAATATTTCTAAAAAAGAATTTTTTTAGAATTTTGTTAAAAAATATTTCTTTATATTAGTTTGTAATATATATTATTTAATGAGCATTCAATAATTAAGTCTATTATTCAGCAATTAGAACATTATTCATTTTTTAGTTCAATTACTGTTACAACCGGTATCATCTAATATCCCATTAAAATCATATAATTGATATATATTGATTATCCTATTTCCTATTATATTTTTCAATTGTTGACAAACCAGTTTTATATAACGTTCATTTTGTTAATAACCATCAATTATTTATTGATAAAAATGTAAAGCTGATTGTGCTTTCTTATTAGTCGCTGCGACATTTACTTTACATGCAAGTTCGAGTCGGTGACCTTGATCGAATCAACATGATATACACTAGGCGTCATCTCGTCGAATTTTGTCGTATTATTTTAAATCGTACTTAAATATATTTTTCACGGAAACAAAATTTAGACACCAAATAAAATGGAAGCACCTTTATTATCTAATGTTAATTTTCACGTAGATTAATTCCATATATAATTTTACATTTTACCGTCTAAAAAATGCTACACCACAACATTTTATCCTTTACAAGTACTGTCCCAGTCTTCACAATTTGACAAGTATACACATGCATACATATTATTCTCAATTCTAACGGTTAATTAAAGCATAAGAAATTGTAACAAATATAATTTCTTCGTGTTTCCTAATTTTTTACAATGGTAAGTTGTACAGAATAGAAAATATCTTTGTATTGAGATTCTGGGCCAATCACTGCAACCGTGATAGATTATGTTAAAGGGAGACAGATAAAAAGAAAGATGATCATTACATTATGCACCGTATATCAGAAGAAGTGGCTCCACGTATCACACGTTTCATGTGGATCTTTCTTCACTTACGATTTAACGAACCGAAATTACAGCCGCAGCGAGCAGTCTAGAGTCTTCCAATAAATAACACGATTTTTACTTACGCGATTTACACGAAAGATAAAAGATCATTTAAATGATACGAAACTTAACAATGATATATACTATATGTAAAAATACGTTCTCGACTGTTTCCTAATACGAGTGGCAATCAATTTCCGCGTCATTTAGGTTCTCCGTGTTCTGAATCTCATCGTCCATATCGATGTCGCATATTCTATGGGAATGTATGTCCGATGTCTCAGTGCTTGTGGCTGCATCCAACAACGGTGACAATCTCTCCGCTTCGCTGTCTTCGTCTTGCCCTTGGCTCTTTAAACACAAACGCATACGATTAATGTAAAATGCAACTTAATTATAAGTATACATTTGATACTATGTAAATCTAGGCCTTATTCTGAACTCTTTTTTATCGCTAAATGTATTTATAACCCAATTGGAAGACTAAATTACATTTAGAAGCACTCTTATCGGTGAAAAGAGAGTTCAGAATAAAGATTCTATTAAATGTAAATTATAAAATAAAAGTATAAAAGTATGTATAAAAGTATAAAAGTTAAGACTAGTTGCAAACAACATCGTTTAGAGTTAACTTTGGTCAGAGAAATTTTCTTTTCTTCTGTCTACGAGTTTACTTTATTATTATTAATCGTGAGTTTACTTTATTATTATTAATCGTGATACCAATTTTAGATTCACTTGCACCAACTAAATAATAAGCTAACATGTGTCTTCGTTTATTTTGGAGGAAAAACAAAGACAGATATATGATTTAACTATTAGATAGGTTATTTAGTTGATACAATCGAGATTTAGCAAATCGAAAACTATCCGTGCAACTGTGGTCTCACATATATGCTGAAAACCACATAGAATTTTTTTCTACGAAAGTAAGCGTACTTCGTATGAAGAAGCTGGTTTCTCCTCGTTGACCAATCTCAGTGTGTCGCGCGCTCTTAAGCTAGATTTATCGCGCGAATGTATCGATTTGATTCGCATCGCTGGCGATCTATTGTGCAGTTCCTTTTGCGAGCCCGAATGTTCGTCTCTAACCAATAAAACGGACATTTGGAATTCAGGGGTTGGACAAGCGGTGCTGGATCTGGCCGACATATCGACTTCTTTAACAGATATGTGTTTTGAAACTGGTGTACGTTCGGCCGAGCTGTAAGAGTCACGTTCTTTCAGATGTACTGCTTTGATGCATATATCCAGAAATCGTAAAAGTATCACACGTCGATCGATCATACGTACCGATTTAAGGTTTCAGCGGCTTGAATAGCACTCGCTGTATCTGTATCGGGCGTGTCCGGAGATTCTGGCGCGATGATGGCGGTTCGTGGAGTATAGGGCCCATTCAAAGCTTCTATTAGAGATACCGCTTCGTAGCCCGATGGAATATTCTCGCAGCCGCCCTGAATACAATCGCGAAATTTACAGCAGCCAAATATTAATAATAATAATGAAAAGAAAAACGAAATGTACATTGAGATCTCAAACATAAGATTCCTGGCTCTTTGCCGCAGAACTCTTAATTAATGATAACATCAAAAATGAGAAAATACACGCTAAAAATTCTTGCAAAATGTTGAAGTCATAAAATGATACAAATCATCAAATAGACTTGTAGAATAGTCCCAAAATTTTTCTTTTGTTCAATCAATAAGTGTCGGTCTATAACCTCATTTTAAACTTTAAGTTGTAAGCAACTGACCAGTCACAATCGATTATTCTTAAGACGTAAGGAGAATAATTGACTATGGTTGGCCAGTTATTTAAAGCTTAAAGCTTAAAGTGAGGTTGTAGACCGAAACTAATGGTAAAATTAATGTAATGAATTTCCTTTTTAATCTATCTTCTCTCCAGACTTTGTCATGTTAATTTTATAGCTATTTATTGATTGCTAAAATGAAAGTATCCAAACTATTTTACTTCAATATATTTTGTAAAAACTTTTAGAATATATTTTCTCGTTTCATAAATCCAAGTAAACGCGGCGAGAGACTAAGAATCTTATCGTTGCAAAATGCATTCACAAAAGAAGTGATCTTTTTAATAATATCCGTGTACTTACTTCTGGTAATGGCGGATTGGATATAATCGTACCGGTTGCTTTTTGCAGAGCTCTAATTTGCAGAAGCGCTCGGAACGGCGCGCGACATATCGGACAATTGTTTGCTTGGTATCTCAAGGAATCAGCGCATCCGTTGCACAAGCACAAGTGTCTGCACGGCAAGATTAACGTGTCGCGCACGTCGCACATGCAAATAACGCACTCAGAGCCGTTGTCCTCGGTGTCCTCGTCGCTACCTTGTTGCTGTGCAAGCAAAGAGGAAACTAAGATTCAAATCACAAGAAGAAAACACAAGGGAGGTACAAGTCCGAAGTATTTTCTTGTACCTTTGCATTCTCAGTGTTCTTATTTTCGATTCCATATATCTCTTGTAACAAATAACAGAGACCGTCGACGTAGAGTTTCTGTTTAAGGGCTTTCAGCACATACGTTCCGTCAGAATGTTTCTCGACCACAGCTATAGTCGTGTGAGATTGCTTGGGATCGTCCGATCCTTCTTCTGCCACACAATGTATAGCTATTGGGATAATCTACAAGTTTAAAAAGAGAGACACACAAATAGTCGATCAGTCAGGAAATACCAAGCTTTATCGCAAACAATGTACGAATGCGCTTTGAATACTTCTCTGTCCGCATTATATATCAAGTCCTCTTCACTGTATAACGTTGGATCAAATATATGCGTCGATTGCGAGAATAATTGATTCGCTCCTTTCTTATAATAATACGTTTCCGAGTTCATGGATGAGTCTCGTGGTATGTAGCTGGATATAAGAAAATATTTTGTACGTTGAGTTCTCCTGCATAGCTGTATAAATCTTGCTTGAACCTCTTCTAATTTACGTACGCGACTCCCTTCGTCGAGATCTCCTCCGTGCAAAAGTAATATATCGTAATGGCACACCTCACGTCGCAGTCAAACACAAACTCGATATTGAAACGATTGGGTTTCTTGTCGATGTCAATATCCTCATAATGTTTACCATTATGGTACTGTGAAGAGGTGGACATATGGTCCATATTGCGAACCAACCTTAAGGATTCCTTTCGTATGTTTACTAAACTCTTTAATGTTTTTGTAGGATCATTGGGTTGTGGTGGAGGATATGGAAACTACAATAAAAGCAAAACACAATCATTAAAATATTTTGCTGTAAGCAATAAAATTAGACAAAATAAAGATACTGAACAAAACAGTAAATTAAATTTTCTTCATGAAAACTTTACATAAAAAAAAATCTCATGCTCTACATACAGGTGTTGGTCGACTGCCCAAAAAATTCAAGTCAGCGTTTTCTCCAAAGAGATAGGCTTCAGGCTGAGGTGTGTCAAAACGTTCACCACCCATTATAAAATGGCTACCAAAATAAGAACCTGTCGGGAATGATTTTGTGAATTAATAAACTGAATGCTCTGAGAGATCGCAAATCAAGTACAAGTTTAGGAATTTTGTCATAATATGTACAAAGAGTAAAATAACAAAGTAATGTTTCATAGTAGTTAGAATAAATTTAGTACCGGATCGCGGAGGATATTTATACGCATGGTTGGAGATAATATCAACTTCTTCGACGCCAGCGTTTTGCCTGCTTGTCAATGATCCCATTTTGCAATTGTTCAGCAATCACAAGCGGGAGCGCACAATCAAGTGACAGAGATCCGCGGATATATTTATTTCCGTTCAGGAACCCAGCAAAAGCGTATATATAAACACGCGTTAAACTTGTTTAGTCGCTGAATAGCGACTAAAAACTATCACAAGTTGTCACATTTATATACATGAATAAAATTAACACGATGTCAAAAGCTACTGCAATACAATAGCGAGCACAGTCACACATATATAACAGCAAACGTAAACCGATTGTTAGTGAATATTTCAGCCACTTACTGACGCTAGAGACATCTCGTGATGGTGGCGATTTGAGTTATGGCTTCTGCACACAGGACGCGGTAATGCTTGCCGCGCGGCGGAAGTCCGCGCGACAACCAATCAATATGTTGCTTTCCGTAATAACTTTCTAGCTCTTACGGAAAAAAACATATTGATTGGCTGTATATGTAACATATACTATAGTGTTTCTAGTAATAGAGTGCACCCAGATGAGGAATCTGAACGCATCCTTAAGTATGTCATAAACTAAAGATGTCATAAACCAATCACAGAGCCGTATTCACATCTTAAGACATTATTTAAGACGATCTTGAAATAAGATTCGACTATGAATACCGGCCCTAGTTTAATATAGACATCTGTGGTGTAATGGCTCCTGCACACAGGACGCGGTAATGCTTGCCGCGCGGCGGAAGTTCGCGCGACAGCCAATCAATATGTTGTTTTTCCGTAAGAGCTTGAAGGTTATTATGGAAAGCAGCATATTGATTAGCTGTCGTGCGAACTTCCGCCGCGCGGCAAGCATTATCGCGTTCCATGTGCAGGAGCCATAAGATGATCTTAAATATAAGATCGGATTATGAATATTAGCCTAGGACCGGTGCAACTAATGTAGAACCAGCCTTTTATGTTAAGTACTGACAATACAATGGCCATATCTGTACATAAACTTAAACTTAAGTCAACGCACAAAAAATCCGTAAACTTAACATGTTACGAATGCTTGTGCGGAGGTTCTTACGTGATTACGAGTTCACGTGAAACTTTTCACTTCTTACTTTCACCCTAGGGGAAAAGTTACGTGATCGCTGCCCTGGAATCAGTGAGAGGTCTGTTCTTTTGCTCTGCACTGCTGCAATAAGTTAGAGTGAGACAAATATATATTTGTCTCACTCTAACTTATTGCAGCAGTGCAGAGCAAAAGAACAGACCTCTCACTGATTCCAGGGCAGCGATCACGTAACTTTTCCCCTAGGGTGAAAGTAAGAAGTGAAAAGTTTCACGTGAA
>NW_022639455.1:4099208-4119312 GCF_010583005.1 Odontomachus brunneus | reverse complement strand
TAGGCTGCGTTCCGAAATTCACTGCCAGTATTGAAAATCTATAGTATACGTAACATAAACTATAGATTTTCAGTACCGGCAGTGAATTTCGGAATGCAGCTATAGATTAATGTAATTTGACACGTGGGAAAAAAGTGGAAATTTCGCACGTGGAAATCGAGCGATTTAAAAACTTTTATATTTAAAATTATCTCCATAGCGCGCTTGCATTAGTAATTTTATAAAATAAATATTTCAAGTAAGAAAGAAGAATAGAATTCTATAAATTACAAATTAAAATGTTTATAGATTAAGCAAGAGATTATACACGCTTTTGTTGTATGAACATATTTAACTTTTTTGTTTTACATGGTTAGTTTTGACAATGAAGAGGCAAAAGATACATAAGAAGAATCATAAAATGATTACTATGAAAAAGGACTTGAATAAGATAACTACAAAAGAATTCTTTGAACACGTCATTGAAAATGATATGGACAGTGACAATAATGAGCAAAATGAAGAGAAAGGTAAAATGATATATAATATCTTAATTCTTTTATATTACGAATTGTGTATTCATTACTATTTCTTTGTTACCTCTTTATGCAGATGATAAAAGCTTTGAACAGGAAGATAGTGATAGTGGTGAAAGTAATCTAGATCCAGCTGAGCATAAAATTTCATTAATGAAATTAAAAGACACAGATCCAGAATTTTATAAATACTTAAAAGAAAACGACAAGAATCTTTTGGAGTTTAAAGTATCTGATGATGAAGATGACGATGATTCAATAAATAACTTAGATAACAAACATGTTCCTGATGAAAATTTAGAGGTATGTGTTTACTTTTGTAGACATTTAAGTATTTCTTAAACACTTAAGTATTTGCAAATACTTAAAGTATTTTTTAAATACATCTTTATATATTAATAGGTTGCTAGCGATGACAGTGATTTTGAACCAGAGGAAACTGACATCACTGAAGATGGTTCTAAAAAAAAAATTACATTACAATTGCTGAAAATTTGGCAGGAAAAAATACATACAGACAAGTAAGATATTTTTATCATGATCATATTTATTTTTTTTATGAAATATTCAATAAAGTGTTAAGTATATAGTGTCCTTAATTTGTAGATCATTAACTACTATCAAATGCGTCGTGGATGCTTTTCATGCAGCTATGGAAACTGTTGCTGAGTCAGCTGATACAACCACATTGCAGTATAAAGTAGAAGGAAGTGCAGGTCAGTTTTAGCTTCCATTTAGCCATTGATTAGTTTGTAGATAATTATATTTTAATCTTATTAATATACATTTTCAGTATTTAATGGTGTAGTACAATTATGTATAATGCACTTACCTGATGCTTTTAAGTGCTTCTTGAAGCTTGACTCAACATCTAAAGAAGTGCATAAATGTAAGAGATTTCCAAAAGTACGTGGTATCTTAAAATCATACTTGGTGGATTTAATTAAGGTATGTAAATTTTTTATTTAGCTTTATTATTATAGCTTAAATATAATAAATGTTATATATATTTTATTTGTAGATAATACAAAGTGTAACGTCAGCCAATATCATCACAGTGCTTCTAAAGCATCTTTATCAAATGTTACTTTATACTCAGTCATTTTCATCCCTAACAAAACCATTACTAAGAATCTTGTTAAAACTATGGTCAACTGGAGAAGAAAATGTTCGCGTCGTAGCTTTCATAAATATATTTCGTATCGCAACAAATCATGCAGGATCTGTACTGGAAATGCTATTAAAGGTGAGATCAACATGCTATAGTCAAAAGAATATTCATTTACAGTCGTATCATATTGGACTCATTATTTGTAGACTATGTATGTGAAATATGTGGAGAATGCAAAATTTGTTTCACCTAACACACTACCTGAGATAAATTTCATGAGGCATTCTTTGGCTGAGATTTATTTGCTTGATGATAATCTTTCCTACAGTCACGCCTTCCTTTATATCAGGCAATTAGCCATTCATTTAAGAAATGCTACAACACTAAAAAAGAAGGTAATCAATCATAATTATTGAAGTCATGAAAGTCATTCATTGTTAATGTTTTCAATACATAATCTTTCTTTTAGGAAAATTTTCAAGCTGTATATAATTGGCAATATATAAATTCTTTACGCTTTTGGACGGAATTAATAACTAAGTTAAAGAAACAATCGAATCTGCGATCTTTGTTATATCCATTAGTACAGGTATTTATTTATTTCTCACAAGCAAATATGATAAAAATTTAACGGTTGATTATAAGCGCGTTAAAAATTATATATTTCTAGATAATTACGGGAACGATAAAAGTCATCCCCACTGCGCAATATTATCCATTGCGATTCCACTGTGTGCAGATGTTAATCACGATTTCTAAGGAGACTGAAACGTTTATACCAGTTTTACCGTTCCTTCTTGAGGTATCAGTTATTCTTTTTATTTTCATTTATTGTGATACGATGAAAGTATCGTAGATTCATCTTTTTTTTCTGTTTAGATATTGAATTCCTATGATTTTAACAAAAAACACAAGACAGTATCAATGAAACCTGTATCGCTTATGTGTATATTGAGAATGTCAAAATCTCAACTCGCGGAAAACGGTTTTAAAGATAGTGTCATCGAAACCGTCTATCAACTCATACTGGAAAATGCAGCTAATGAAAGCCACACAATATATTTTCCAGATGTATATATTCCTAGTGTAATACAGGTATGTAAAAGAAAATCATATTTTAAGAGAATATATATTTTTTTAAATGTCAAAAATTAACAAATTAAACCGCATCTCTAGTTAAAAGCATTCCTAAAGAAGTGTCGCGTGGCGAGTTACTGCCGAAAAATCAAACAGCTCTTAGACAAAATTGAAGAAAATAGGAAATACATTGAAACCGAGCGTATGAAGATATCTATTGATTTAAGAAATACGGAAGAGATCACAAATTGGGAGAACATGATAAAGACGGGTGGCACCGCGATAGCCAAGTTTTACGCTTCGTGGATCAAACTTCATGAATCACAAAAACTGAAACTGCTTACGAAAACCGAGGAAGTATCGGAATACAAACTGCCTGTTCTGAAGAAATCGAAGAAACGAGAACACGATGAACAGTTTGAGGAAGACAGTGAAGAAGAAAGCGAATTTGAATTTCAGATAAAAGAATCGAACAGTGATGCCAAAAAAGAGCCAGTAACAAGTAAGCCGAGCAAATCAAACAAAAGAAAAATAAAAAAACACAAAAAGGATATTGAAGATGAAGATTTGCCGAGAGAAAATACGGACATTATTCAAGATATAAATAGTGACGATTGGAACTAAAAATACATGTAAAAAAATAAACATATGTATTTATGTTTATTTTAAATAATATAAATCAGTGAAGCTTTAAATAAACTTTTACTCTTTAATAGCATAATTAGAAAACGATTATAACATTATTCTAAACTTTAATTTTGAATTTAAAATTTTTTCTGTACAGGTATTATAGCTTTTACTATCTTATATATTAGACTATGTCTAGTGGAAAATGGTAGTTTGAATACAATCTTTTTAGATCTTTAGGATAATTATCCTTAGCATTTTTATTAAACCATTTATAAGAATGGTTTAATAAGTCTGTTTAGTGATATAATAGGTTTGATTCTCTAGTGTAACATGCTTTTATAGTGTTTCAGCATGTTTTATTTTTTACATGATAAATAAAAAAAAATATTTAAATAAAAATATATTTATATAAAAAGTAAAACTCTGATTTATTCTTAATATGCATATAATTAAATACAACTATTTATAAAAATAAAAATAGGAGAGAGCAGTATTTAATATATATTACATTATATATTATATATACTTAAAATATATTACATGGTATAAATTATAATATTTATGTAAAATCTTTCATAGCAGGTGTCAGAGTCATTAAAGCCTCCTCCATTTCTTTTCTTTCAGTATCTGTTCGTAAACTTGCCCATATTTGTTCCAGTTTCTTTTCTTGATGTTTCTAGATCAAAACGTAAATATCACATACTTGACATTTAAATGTTTAATATGAGAAAGCAATCTTTCTAATATAAAATAAATAAAAAATATTATATACATACTCTGATAAAGAGAAAGCAATGTTTTATAGTTGCCCCAACATACAGGATATTTATTTTAACATGTCGTCCACCTACATCATTCATTAATGGAATAGCACGCAATAAAAATTTGTGAGGGCCATGTCTAGCTTTTACCAGTGCAATTTTAGTATGTGTGTTACAATATTTTGCTATAATAAAATAAATTTAAGTTATAACAAAAACATTAAGATTATATAAATTAAAAACAGTAACGGAATCACATACACATTGTGTTAATATAGGCACAAGAGTTACATTAGAAGCATTGTTATTATTGCAAAACATTAAATTACCATTAAAACCAGCCTTTATTGCAGCTACTCCAAAATCACCGTACAATTTTTGTACTTCCTGTTGAATAGCATCATGCAGAACTGTAGTTTTCAATATTAACGGTTTATCACTTCTGTTATGTGGTGTTATTTCAAGAACCATATACCTGAATGAACATACACGTGTACATAATGCAATATATAACATTAAACATCATTAAAAATTATGTCTCGAATTACCTGTTCTTGAAGCGGACCATATCTTAAGAATGCATTCAATTTGATATAAACACTTTGAAACGTTTAGAATTTCTTTCAGTTTATCCTATTTTTTTTCTTTTTAACCTCCTAAAAATATATTATTATATTTTTATAACGCTCTATTGAATCGTACTCTCTTCTCTATATTTTATTTGGCTTTTTCAAATAGCCTTTTCTGCCAGGTACCAAGGTACAAGTTCCAAAAAAAAATATCAGGTCCGAACTTACTCGGACACGTTTAAATGTAACAGCGGTTATGCCAGAACTCTGAATGACTCTTTATCCACAACCTTAGACTTGTTCTTTGTAGCTGCACTGCTGAACTGCAATATATTGAAGTGAGACAAGTATACGTTTTCTCACTCTAACTTATTGTACTAGTTCAGGGTACCTACTATAGCTTCTTCGGAATCAATTCCGATCGGAAACATTCAGTTATTTCCTAGATTTCTATTGTCTTTTCTGAAAACGGAATTATTTCGATCGGAATTGATTCCGAAGAAATCCATAATAGGTACCCAGCAGTGCAGCTGGGTACAAAGAATAGGACCCTTAGGGGTGCGTTCAGATTCCCTACCTAGGTGCACTCTGTTACTAGAAACACTATAGTATATGTCACATATACTATAGCACTTCTTGTATTAGAATGTACCCGGGTAAGGAATCTGAACGCAGCCTAGGATGGAGTCCCATGAACATTTTCGCGTACGTGTAACCGCGTAACCAATCACATCTTTTTATTCTTTTAGAAGTTCCAACAGAAATACTAAACGTCGCAATTTATTGGTTACGCGTTTACGCGGTATGCGAAAATACATGCCATGGGACTTCAGCCTCAATAAGCCAATTAGAGGATTTGTTTTTCGAGATGAGTTCTCCTGATTGGACCATTAATTGTGTTCCGATTTCGACATACGACGTATTGTAGAACTGGCCTTAGGCCCGTGCTTTATGTTACGTGAGTTATCTTCTAATATATAAATAAATACAATAAATTGAACAATTTATTTTTAAACAAAAACGTTTTATTTGTAGATAATACGATTGAATAGCTTAGATACACTTTTATTAATCTTCATATACATAATAAACTGCAATACGTATTGTTAAAAAAGAAGACGCGAAAACCGATTAATTGTTTTTCTAAAGACATTAAATATAGGACGAAAAATTATTTAATTATGTTATTTTTCATCATACGTATTAGCGTTGCTGTATCCTGACTGTAAATGCCAATTAATTATTAATAATCAAATACTAAACAAAGTTGTGATAAAACTATAAAAAATTAATTATTTATTTTCTCTCTCAATGTGTTTGTAGGATATAATTAATTTCTTGACTGTCAATTTTCTTCAGCATTATCCATTTCTAACTTGTACTAATCACATGCGTCAGATCAATCAGGTGAGGTTGGATCGCGTCAGTATCAAGCAGTATCAAGCGTACGGCTTGGTACAGCGCACGTGTAAAAGCTATAATGATGGAACTGGTTTTATGTCATTGCTACGTGGCGTACTTTTTATGTCAACTGTGCAATCAACGTTGTATATTTCCCGTCACAGTTACACGGTATGTATTTTATAAATAAAAACGTTATGAATAAATGATTTTATATAAGTAAACATTATAAATGATTTTATATAAGTAAACATTACCCTATTTAAAATTTTAGATGTCTCAAGGTGAACATGTGACGACATTGTGCTAGATAATGTCTAATATAAATGCATAGTAAAATTGTGTTAACTACATAGTGGAGATGGATAACTACTCAGTAGAATTACAAGATGGAATTTAAAATGTAAGATACTTTGTACGAATTTTTCTATACACATCTCTAT
This sequence comes from Odontomachus brunneus, assembly GCF_010583005.1. Classification (NCBI taxonomy): domain Eukaryota; kingdom Metazoa; phylum Arthropoda; class Insecta; order Hymenoptera; family Formicidae; genus Odontomachus; species Odontomachus brunneus. The sequence continues at coordinate 4,112,805 of NW_022639455.1, read as the reverse complement.
ATTATATATGAAATATTATAAACAAAATAGTAGTTTTATCTAATAAGAGAAGCATAGTATTTCAAATAAATGTTATTTTGTAAAATAATAAAATTCCAGTCTGCCATATGTTGCCATATGTTGTATACATGGATATAACATTTCATTTTTAAGATTGTGCTGTTAATAATTTGTAGAAAATTACTGATTAATTATACATTAAGATGACCAGATTTCTCAGCCTCAATCTAGGACACTTCATAAACATATGAAGTGCAGCGGATAAAAGATAATTGAGAATTAAATATATATATATATATATATATATATATATATATATATATATATATATATATATATACACATCTAAATCAGTACTTTATTTATAAACATATGAAAAATATTTTAACAACAATAAAGACCTGCTATACACAGTACAAATAAAAATTACTGCTAAGATAAAACTTTTATTATTCTTATTTAAGATTAAAGAGAAGAAACAAAGCTACTGCATTTACCAGAATTGTGAATTTTTTTGAAAACATTTACCTGTCACTTTGTCAGAGGCATTTTAGAAACCTTTTAGATTGCGATAAATCAGGATAGTTTGATCAAATCTGGGATAAATCAGCATTCCAGATAACATTCGAAAAAATCCAGGATAATAAGTAAAAACTGTCCTGGAAAAAACATCTGGTCACCTTAATTACATGTTACTTGTGTTCACCGACCTGAGATCTGTACGCGTATTGCTGGATTAAATGAGGTTTAACTGATAATGCGCTACACTGTTTAGAGTCTTTATTCACACCATATCTCCTTCGCAATTAGTGTTATCTCAGGGTCATGTCATCTTGGAATATAAAGTCAATGATCAACATGCACTATGGTCGGCTGATAATCATGATTCATTCCTCATTTAGAGCTCCTGCCTAAGCTCTATGTGGAAGGCTCAGTTGATTCTATTTGGTGAAAAGTAGCAGATGTCAGTTTTAACACAATTGCAACAATCATGGACTTTTTCGTGGGTGTAGACGTGGGAACAGGAAGCGTCCGAGCGGCTTTAGTCACCTCAAATGGAAAAATAAAGAAAGTGGCTACGTGTCCCCTTGAAATATTCAATCCTGCTCCTAACTTCTATGAGCAATCTTCTGATAACATTTGGAGCGCAGTGTGCCACGTTGTCAAGGTAGGATATCTATTAAAATTTGAAAGGAAAGAAAGAGACCAAGTTAGAATTTTTATTTTATCTTTATACTTCCACTTTCAGTCGGTAGTCGCTGATATTTCCGCGGAAGATATTAAAGGCATTGGTTTCGACGCTACTTGCTCATTAGTGGCTGTAGACAAAACAGGCTCACCTGTGACAGTCAGTCTTACAGGTAAAACCGGCAAACTGACGAATATTTCGTGCTCCACTCTTATATCTGTAACACATAAATGAACGCGCCGATTGTTCAGGTCAAGAGAAATCGAATGTCATATTGTGGATGGATCATAGAGCGCACGAGGAAGCTGAGTTTATCAATGCTACAAATCACGATATACTACAATATGTAGGCGGCAAAGTTTCTCTCGAGATGCAAGCGCCGAAGATGCTATGGCTCAAGAAGAATTTACCCGCTTCCTGGAACTCAGCGGCATTGCTATTTGACCTACCAGATTTCTTAACGTGGAAAGCCACTGAGTCCGAGGCGCGGTACGTTGTCGATTCGTAGATTCTTCAATAGAGAGAATCGGTATCTCTTTATTCCTTATCTTTCATTTTAGATCTTTGTGTTCTTTAGTGTGTAAGTGGAACTACGGCAGTAATCCCAATGGTAAACAAGGATGGGACGAAGATTTCTTCGAGCAAATTAATCTACGTGATCTTAAGAAAGACAATTGGAGAAAAATAGGTAAAAACAGATAACACGGACGTGAATTGTGCGCAAATAAGTCACGCGAGAACACAGATATTAATTCTTACAGTCTGGACGAGTTTCGAGTGAATTTTAGTCTTTAATCTTGAACTTTTTTATATATGTTAAAGAATAGATTGGTAAAAAGTACGATACCCCCGCCGCGCCACTATAGTAGCTTCCCGGATTGTAAGAATTAAACATATCGATGCTTATCGCAATATTTTTCACGACTAGGTAACGACGTAAGGATGCCAGGCGACGCGATCGAGCCCGGATTGTCGGCAAAAGCTGCAGCCGAATTGGGATTATTGGAAAACACTCCGGTTGGGACATCGCTGATCGACGCGCACGCCGGCGGCCTCGGCATGATCGGGTGCTACGCAGCGGATATATCTCCAAATTTCTCCAACCGACTAGGTACAACGAAATACCGTCAGTAATTGCATGTGGGACGATGAATGGTGATTGCTTGACGGAGAAAACAATTTAACATATCTGTGTCCATATCATTCTTAACTTGTAGCTTTGATCTGCGGTACTTCGACGTGTCATATGATAGTGAACGAGAATGAGATATATGTGAACGGCGTCTGGGGCCCGTATTACAGCGCAATGGTGCCCGGTCTGTGGCTCAACGAGGGCGGTCAGAGTGCTACCGGGAAGCTGCTCGATCATGTCATCGACACTCACCCGGCGACGCCGGGAATCCTGAACAGTTTGGCCGGCAACAAGTGAGTTCGCCATGACAAAGTCGATGCGTTAATAGGACAACGACAGTTTCCACGTTGCCTTTCATTTCAGACACATCCAACAACACCTGTCGGAACTGTTGCACGTGATGGCCGAGCAAAAGAATCTGCAGAACGTGTCGTATCTGACGAAGGACATACACGTATGGCCGGATTTCCACGGTAATCGCTCGCCTCTTGCTGATCCAACTCTGAAAGGAATGGTATTGACATACATATTGGATTTTTCCTTAGATATGAAGCTTCGCCGTGCGTCGCGAAACAGACACGATTTCTATGAACCATGTATTTCAGGTAGCCGGATTATCCTTATCAGTGGATCAGGAGAACTTGGCGTTATTATACTTAGCGACAGTGCAAGCATTAACGGTACGTTGTAAGTTAAATATGATATTTTATATATGTATAACATTGAAGCTTCTGGTCTATCGCTACGGAATTCTTAATCAATGACGTCAGATTAATGAGGAAATATATAGTAAAAATCGGCTGTAAAGATCGATTTATATACTTTAGTGAATTAATTGAGTACTGCAGTGTTCTTTATCTCACGAACGAAGAGATTCGTTCAATTAATATTAAAGTTCTTTAGACATTTAATCACAAAAAATATCTTCAAACGAATAAAACTCTACACAGATGTCTGACGTGTTTTTACACGATCATTTATTACTAAGCAACAGTATTCTCTATTTCGCTATCACCAGGGTAGATTTTGACGTTGCATGCGTAAATCTCGACTTTTTGGTAAATTCAATAAACGATAATATTTAAGATACATGATTACTGAGAAAAAAGAAAACGTATTAAAATATCAATCCCCAATATAGTACGGTACAAAGCATATAATAGAAGCCATGACGTCTGCCGGACATAATATCGAGACTATATTAGTTTGCGGTGGGCTGAGTCAGAATCCACTATTCATCCAAATACAAGCCGACGTGTTGGCATTGCCTGTACTTTGTCCCTTGGAACGGGAATCGGTCTTAATCGGCTCCGCGATTCTCGGAGCGTGTGCCACGAAACAGTGTTCTATGCATGAGACTATCAAAAGAATGGCAGGGTCGGCGAATATAGTGAAACCGACAAACGACTGTTACAAGTGAGTATACGATTAATAAACATAAAGCACAGAGGAGATTCTGAAAAAGTATCAGTATAGAAAACTTCTTTCGTATTTCTTATTCAATATGGAAATCGTACACTTAGATATTTGGTAACGAAAAGCCAATCTCCCAAAGTCATTAAACAAGACTTGAGTCTTTTTTATACGCATTTATATATATCCATTATATATTTATCTGTAATTATTTTAGGTATCATCTTCGAAAATATCACGTGTTCAAGAAAATGGTTCAGGATCAACAGGATTATAGAAGATTAATGAGCGCAGAAAAGTAGTCTACTCTTATTTTTTATATTATTTTAATGTAAACGGGTTGAGAACAGTGAAAGCTATCCAGAAGCTTCATCAAATCCGGAAGTTTACACGTAAAAAACGTTTCGTGAACTCGATAAACTTCCAAGAAGAATCTCCGATGCTTCGATTAAAACACAGATATTACATTTTATTTTAGTAACGCGATATATTAGGCGATACGGTTTGTGAAGATACACGTGAAACAAAGAAAACCTGCCGGGAAATATCGATATTTCTCATGAATTACTATTTCCATCATAGTCGTAACCACAGACTTCTATATGATACTTGCATTGCTATCAGGCACACTCAGACATGATGCACAGGTAAGTCCTGTCGCCATTTTTCGGAAAGGCAAAATGAGAGAGTGTAAAAGAAACGGATTCAAGACTTAAAAAGAGAGAAAAAGAATGAAGAGAAAGACTGAAAAAAGGAGAAAACACATAAAACAAAGGAAAAAGCTCATAACGAGTTTTGGCTTTCAAATTAATCAATTGGAATGGAACAATCGATATTTGTACTTCCCCAAAATATGATTATCATTCCCACTATATTTCCACCTCACATTAATTTCTCGTATTTACAGATGTTAGCAGTCTAGGTATCATATAGCTGTGTTGTAACACACACACAGTGGCGAATGTTCTTCTTCGTAGTCAATCAACCTTAAGATCTGGAAAAAGATACTGCTTTTATTAGTATATATTTTTTTATAGTCGTTTTAATCTGTAACTACATTGTTGTGTGTAAAAATAGAAAGATATACATATGGAAATTTTGCTACCAACGATATTCTGTTATAACGACCAATAGAGAGAAACTATAATTTTATTGTACTGATTTTATATTATACAAAAATCTTTTTATTTACAAATTAGATTTTTTGTTAATATTGATATAAGCATTATTTGCGCTATGGAACAATCTAGTATCATTTCCAGCCTATTATTTTTTTTAATAATATGAGAGTGAAGCAATGAACTAAAAGATTTCTCCTGTTTGATAAGAGTATAAACGTCAATAAAATAGAACGTTACTGCAAAGATACTGACAAATCGGATTATTATTCAACTACTTACCAAGAATGATCTACTTACATGTTTAAAAACTGTAGTCCTGCATAAGAATCATTCTTTCCATATAAATAACCAAAGAAAAAAATCACAAGGTTATTACGACAAATAATGTCTAATAAGACGTGTTGCTTAATCAAGAATTAGTATATACACATATTCTGGTACGTGTCAAATGATTTGTTTACTTGAAACAACGTACGAAATACTTATATTTATATTGACAGCCCTGTGGTACAATTTGAGCAAAAGCACTGTGCTTCACTATTACATCGCATCATCCTTCATGATGTGAATTATATCACTAAGTGTGTTATCTACTTTCATTCTTATACACTAAATAAATCAGTTCTCCGATTTTATCGTCGGATAAATATGCTAATTATAACTCTCCCTTACACATACAAAACGTATTTTGCATTGTAGTTCCACGAATCTGCGAGAAAACTCACTAAATCACTTTTTTCTCTTATACCTATTGATTCCTTAATTCTCAAATTCACTTTGTCCATTCGCGAATCTTATCGATCCTGTAAATGTTACACAGATTGTATTGTGAAATGTAGAAATATGTGGCGAAAATTATTAAGCGCGAAATACCAACCAACAAGTGGAGATATTTTTGTCAGAGTTGTTTGCAAAACTCATCAGAGAACATATTTTTGCGATTCAATCCTACATTTTACATTACAGCCTGCATAATTCATCTTTTGTTTTAGCTTTTATTCTTAATTATATCGGTGCCTTTCTATTATGTTATTTCGCAATTATTAGCATATTTTGGCTAATAATATTGACTAGACGTTAGTGCTTAGGAACTAGTGAATTTTGGTATTGTTCTTTCACTCATGTTCCTCCGCCGTAACTATATACATTATATTAAAGATTATTATATTAGTAGATTGTTATCTACTATTGTTATCAAGGAGTGAATCGGGCATTAGAATTAAATCTTCAAGAGAAATAACACACAATTTACAGTCACAAAGGTAATTTAAAAAGGCTGTCATCACAAATATCATACGCGCGTTTTGCTCTTCTAAATTATGAAAAAAGGGTTCTAATAAAAAATTCACAAAATCGTCTCTAAAATATTTAACGCTTAATGTAAAACCTTATGCATAATCTTATACGAAATATAATCTTAAACTAGCTCCGGTTTAACCGTCGCTACGTAAAAACATAAAAACGTGTTCGAACTTGTTCGGACGTAATTTGTGACTTTTTGAATCTACTTTTGGCGAAGAGAAATTAATTTTTTATAGAAGAGTTATCATAAATCCCATAATCAAAAATATCCTCAGAGAGGGCTAAAAGTTTAGTGGAGGATTCCTCATCAGAATTAGAAGAAAAAAAAGATAATCTTAAACTGAATAGTGAAATATTGCACGTCGTAACTTATAACAAGTTATCGTATACAATCCAGCGCAGTGTGACGTACCCAGCTGCGACTTAATAAAGTATATAAATTAGGATACTGCAAAGACCTTATTTATAGAGCTATAGAGAAAGTTTTTTGAAAATATATGATGTAAAATATATAAAAAATATAAAATATATGTTTATAAAGTTATATATATGTAAGAAACATATATTTTATATTTTATATGTACTTTTCAAAAATTTCCCTGTAGAATAATACACAGAAAAAACAGTTCTGTTGGTGCAACCGAATTTGGTTGCTCAAGGATCAGACGAAAACTCGGCTGTAGGAAGAGAAAAATTCCTTTATGAGGCTTCTGTATAGTCAATTGTTCTCAGTTGCTTCAACTAAGTTCTAATATCGCTGAATGTTCAGACGAATATTTTCGGTTGCGACAACAGAAACATTAGTTTTTAAAACAGAGATATCGCTTCTGATCAGCTAATTTTCAGTTGGTTCCTATTCGCTTGCACCAATCGAGATTTTTTTTGCGTGTAGGGTCCATGCAGTACCCCATATACTTTATATACTTCTTTAAGCCACAACTGGATATCTTATCACACTGGTCCAGCGATCAAAGGAGACTGATTTCCTATCGAGTTTACTGTCAACATCATTTGTCAACGAATAACATTACTTTTTCAGCCGAATTTAATGTATCCCAACCTAATGCGTAAACTGTTAAAAGTTTATCGACCCGCCGTTTATGTACCACCCGTTAATGGCATATGGACCGATGTGCTCGGACGTTCTCTAGCCATATATAACAAGATGAAGACCATATACCGTTTGCACATTCTGATTTGTATTGTCAGTAACCGTAGTCACGGAAGCGCTATGAAACAAAAGGCGAACATTGAATTCAGCAATTTCAAAATTGGTGAAAGTGGATCCGAGACACTAAAAATCATGCAAGAAATATATGGAAAGGAGGTGCCTGTCCCGCGCGCAGATATTTTGCTGCTACGCGCGGTTCAGAGATAGCCGGAAAAATTTGAAGGATGATGAGAGGATAGAATGCCCGTGAATCTCGATCCGCAACGAGGAGTTCGTTGAAAAAATGCGCAAGCAAATCAAAATTAATCGCTAGCTTGCGGATAATAGCGGAAGACTTTGGCGTCGACAAGGAGACGATGCGCAAAATCGTGACGATTTGGAAAAAAAAGAGCATATGCGAACGTTTGGTGCCGCTCAATCTGTCGGACGATCATCTGTACGACCGCATCTGATATGCCAAGGACATCGTTCGCACTTCCCTCTGAAGAATCCCAAGTTCCTAAACTCGATGAAACATGGTGCTTCCAGTATAACAATGAACTGAAGCGCAAAGACAGTGATGTCGATCTGACACCGAAACCGGCCGATCTATAACCGAAGATGACAAAAATCAAGACACTTCTGACGACTTTTTGCAATAGCAAGGCTATCATCCACTATAAATTCGTGCCAAATGGAGTAAGTTTCAACGACCAGTTTTATCTGACCGTTTTGGGGTGCTTGTGGGAACGAATTATTTGCACCAGGCTGGAATATTACGAGCCAGGCAGCTGGTTCCTGCTGCACAGCAATACGCCGGCTCACAAGAGTATCGACGTGCTCAGCTTTTTGGCGCAAAAACGAATCTGCATGCTCGCGCACCCCCACTCGCCCGACTTGACGTCTTGCGACTATTTCCTATTTCCGAAACTTAAAATATCGCTGAAAGGACGGCAAACTCTGACCGTGTTACTCTGTCTGGAGACGATACCGAAGGAGGACATCCATCAGTTGTTCCAAGAGTTGGTCGAACGTGCCACTCACTGAATCGAAATTGGAGGGTATATGTCGAAGAAATAAAGTGAACTGATTTCAAACGTCATCATCGCCATTATCTTTTTTTTTTACTTTTTTCTCTCGTTTTTTTTTTAATAAAATCAGTCTCATTACTTAATAGCCGGACGGCATATAATAGCTCGCTATTATACGGATTACAACGAATGTGATCTTTTGTTGCTTATACATGTATTTGTCGCGAAACACAACAAGACCATTTTTTTTTTTAATTGAAGCGTCTGTGAAAGACTGCACAGGTAAAGAAAAATTATTTTTCTTTCTTTCCTCGCTCGATTCACCCTTCCGACTGTTGTACAACTGCTTACAATAAAGCCCGCGCGGTCACGTTTTGCATGATACTCCGAGTAGGTGTAAAGAGAATCGTTGTTATATTAAACTGGAGCTCTCTTACACACGCAGTGTAAATGTCGAAACGAGTTGAAAGATGTATAACAAGATAAGACCAAACGACGGTTATCTTAACACTTGCATTCGACGCAATTAATTACAATTAATTGTGCTCGCGTTTTCTTGCTCAGCGAAAGTAACGAGTTGTACAGCTCGAGTCTCGAGAGAAAATTGTACGTGATTCTCACCGTTTTTTTCCACGCATATTCACTGTACATATGTATTCATACAATCTTTCTGTTAGAGCGAATAAAAGGTATCTCGGATATGTGATTCTCTCTGATTATCGCAATCGTTATAATAGTTACGGTAATTACAGCAAATAGATATGTCGCGGTTTTTCGTTAAGATCTCGGGACGGGAACCGTGCACTATTGATAACTTTGAGAGACAGCGTATAACCGTTTCTCGCCTTACTTGTACCTCGATGGCACGTAAATCCTTGAGAACCTTACTTATACCTCGCAACCCAACTTTACACGCGAGAACTTAGACGCCTTAAATCTTCGTAAATTACTAGTTTAACGGTAACAAGCGCGAAAAGTAACGAGTAGCTTCTGCCACATTAACGCACCGCAACGTGCGGCATTGACTGAATTAACAGTAAAAATCAGTTGCCCCTCGCGGTGCACCGCGAGAGACGATGAAATTCACCCGATCGCAAACCGAATCGTAACACGACCCGCACAAATGCTATGGACGCTAACGGCGCGTTTCTACATGATCATTAATATGTATGTATGCATTCCTATCCTGACCAGATTACGGATATTCAGGCGTAATAGATACTGCGAGATATTCGATACACGACGAAAATTGACTCCGTTCCGTTTCCCTACTTACGATATGTATTTATTCCAAATGCAATACCGCGCGGGTTTCAGAACCAGCCGAAATCCATACCCGCCAGCTGATAGAAGCGCTGATTGAACGGCCGATAAAAATCGCGCAGACGTTGAACCGCCATGGGATCGATGTAAGGATGACTGCGACCCTTGTTCTTTCCTGAAAAGTAATTGGATAATCCACGATTAATAATACATTGAGGATTATTCGATTTCATTGCACTCGATATTTCACGTGAAAGTAACTCCAAGCTATGCTGCGGGATATCGAAATTTCGCGAGTAGTTTATCTCCGTTTGATTGCGTAAATAAAAGAGAAAATTGGGTTTAAATAGATCGCAAATCGAAGAGAATCATAAGGCCCGTTCGTTTTCGAAGAATTTCTGAGTTAGTGCACGCTAGTGCAATAAGTTAGAGTGAAAGAAAGGGTACTTGTGTACTCACTCTAACTCATGCAGTTTTTCGGAAACAAATAGACTTAATATTTCGACGAGCCGCGTCTTCCTCTAGACAAATCAACTCGAAATCAACCCCAGAAATCGTCTCACCGAGACAATGCGGCATCGCGCGCTCCTCCGACTTGAGCAAGCAAGGGAAGCCTTTGGTGGCGTTGAAGTAGAAGTGTTTTTCGCATATCACCCGCTTCAGGCCCAGGAAGTCCTGCACCCTGGTGATCTCCATCACGGGGTCGGCGATCAGACGTTCGCCCGACACGAACAAGAACTGCGACAACGGGAAGTACTGCAGCCACCTCTCCAGGTGCCGCACGTAAACCCCGATCTTCAACGGCACCCAGGAGATATCGACGATCCGCGAGCCGTTCAGAAAGGCAAGATCCTCGAACCGCGGCATCTTGACGCGCTTGCTCTTCACCTGCGTGTAATCGGATATCGCCCGGGTTACGGGATCTCTCACCACGACGATCAGTTTCATTCCCGAGTTCATGTGCTTTACCCGCTTCGGTACTTCACTCGTCACGAAGTATGACGGCGTCTTCTCCATGGTGATTTGGCCGACCATAGTCGGAGGCATTCTACGCCTGATCGAAACGGGAGAATTAGAACAGAAATTGTTGGACGCACTTATACTCATGTAAGCATATGTGACTCCAAAGATCAGTACATTAGGTCGGTGTAAACGACTTCGCGTATTTGGTAAGTGAAATAGAGAAAGAAATTATTCAATTTTGAAGGATTAAGAATTTTTGCGAATAAAATGAACAATATCGAGTATTTTTTATTTTATTTAAATGAACAATATCGGTATTTTTTATTTTATTTAGATTTATAGAATATTATAGAGTATTATAGATATTATAGAATATTTTTATAGAGAGTATTTATTTTATTTTATTATTTTTTGTTTTATTTCGAGTATTTTTTTAAAGTACAATATTTTTTATTAATAAGGATTCTTTCTATTTTTCTTTTGATATGCAAATATCTTATGAGAGTTTACGGAAAAAATATAACTAATCTTTTGCATCAATCTAATAAATTAAATCATTTCGTAGAACGTAGAACGGATTGAGGTGAGCAAGAAAGTCCTGTACCGTTTTGCGATATTCGCAATAGTTTTTGAGAAATTAATTATTTTGTCTCAACAAAATTCTATGAGATCTTTGAGAACATTCTATATAATTCATTTATACAGAGTGTAAAATTGTATTGCTTTTGTGTATTGCTTTTTCAATTTTCCATATTGGTTCCGATATGTTAACTTAATTTTGTAAAAATTATTGGAATCTAATAGTTTTTTCAATCATAGAAGCGACTCATCGTACACACCTGTACCAACGGAATCCTTTGACATAGTGGTGGTCGAAGAAGTGGACCTCCGAGCCGGCAGCGCGAATAGCAGGATGCAGCCTCAGGAATTCCAAGAGAGCTCTAGTACCGCCTTTCTTCACGCCGATTATCAGAGCGGTTGGCAACTGTCTGCTGGGTATTAGACCCTGTTGCTTCGGGGTCTGATATCTCGACGTGGACACATTGCTCTTGAACGTGTCGCTCGAATTCCGCGGTGACGTCGACTGCGATTTCGTGATTTTCGAAGCCGCTCCGTCGCCTGCGAACACCTGCTCGATTTTCGGCTGATCAAGAGCCTGGTGCAGAACGTTCCCCGCTGACACGGAGATCCGCGTTCTCTGCAGAGATATCCTCTGCGACAGCGTGTGCGAGTAATCAACGAGGAATATCCATGTGTAAATGCCGAACACGCAGACGAGGATTAAGACCTTCCAGGACCCTTTGCACAGTTCCATCGTGATTCTACGAGTCGTCGTACTTCGTCGGCCTCCTGGATGCCATTATATCGCAGCATCCGTCTTCTTCATCGACACTGATACGGCCGCGTCGATATCCTTGACGATGTCTGAAAGACGTCGCAATGTCTCACGTCGTGGAATCGTTACGGACGAGACGGAATCGCGCTCGTGGACGATGTGCGAAAATGCAACTGGTGCATGCGGTGCTCCGGGTGAAAATGCGAATATCGATATAGCGACATTTGTACTTGACGAATTGCAACACCGGTATTGAATCTTCAGATTCTCGTATTTCGATTGCACATCTAGCAAAAAGCAAAGACAAAAGACGTATAAGAGCATTCACATGAATTTTATATATTTTCTTCATTTTTCGCTGAAACATGTCACTTTCTGAACTTGCTATGGAACAGAAGTACATAGCAGATTAAAATACATATGTAATTATATTGTACAAATTGAGATAATGTAATTGAAACTCGAGATTCGCGGGAAATCATCTCACAAACTCGAAAGAAACCGTGTATTTTGATCCCGGCTCTCAACGTCGTGATTTTGTTATTTTCCAGATCGGAACAGAATATTTCGAAATTCGAACAAAAATACGAAATGCACTCTTACGCACTGCCACATTAGAACGACACGTAACAGAGAAATCCTGCGCTTTTCAATTCAATTTCTCGAAGCACCTGCCTGCTCCGAAATCTTCGCAGCCTTCGCCGCGGAGAACTCTCGAAAAAGGATGTCACCCATGAAAGCTGGGAGCCGCATAAGATTCACTTATCCTGCGAAGCCGACAGGACAACACAGATACGGTATTGCGGATCGCACTTACCTCGAAGCAGCGTGCCGCCGGTGTAGTCGGTGACACGTTAACTGTCAACCCGTGCGCATCCGTCATCGGCCAACGTGCGACTGGCGCAGCCGGTGGTAGGTTGCAGATGCGGACGCATGCTCTCGCGCGCGCGGAAAGTGCACATTTAGCACGTTATCAAACGGTAAGGTCAGAGCCGTAGCTGGGCCATAGCGAACACACGGTTTCCCTGGCTGTGTGAACGGTACCTGTCGAACGGCGACAATCACGAATGTCCTCATCATTAATCGCAGCGACTGAGCATTTTGCAAAATTGTTCGCGCGCGAGACACACGCTCCTCTCGATCTTCCGTTCCGGTGACATGACAAAACAACGAAATAATCACGAGATAAAGCTCGTGCGACCACGCTCACCCTCACTCAAGTACCGGCAGTTACTTTCGCACAAGTCACGCCTACGTCCTCCTCAGCGTCGCTCTCTTCGAAAACTAACGGTTCCGCAAATTTTCCTCCTGCTCCTTACTCCGATATCAACGTCGGGATCGCGCTGATCTATTCTGTCTACGGCCTCTCGTTGAGAATAATTCACCGTAGGCGCTGTAATTCTCTAGTTACGGTTCTGGTTTCGGGGCGCTCGTAACAATCGATAACGCTCGGCCGGCCAGGAGAAGGGAGCCATCGCCCTATATAATGCAGCGCGTAGGCGCAAGATATATTCGCCGATGGACAATCAGGCTAATCAGGGCGCGAACGATCTTCACACGTACCAATTCACCCTTCCCGTTATCGCGCCGCATTGTCGTGTCGTCGCGCCTTGAGATAAAGAGGCAGAGAGAGAGAGAGAGAAAGAGTGTGTGAGAGAGAGAGAGAGAGAGAGAGAGAGAGAGAGAGAGAGAGAGAG
>NW_022639455.1:4079090-4098655 GCF_010583005.1 Odontomachus brunneus | reverse complement strand
AGAGAGAGAGAGAGAGAGAGAGAGAGAGAGAGAGAGAGAGAGAGAGAGAGAGAGAGAGAGAGAGAGAGAGAGAGGAGAAGGGTGGCAAGCCTCAATCCGCTCGTGCCGCTCGCGACGAGCGATAAGCGCAAGATCGACCTATATATGTATACAACGGTGGTCGGCGGGGGTGAGGTCAGTTACGAATAACAACTACTTTCCCTTGGGTTATTTTCTTATGTATTAATCGTATAAAATTGAGGACGCCGCACGGATGCGTAAGCATAAGTACATCGTTCAACCGTTCACAGATCCATCGATCAGCGACCCGTGGTTTTCTCTGTCGACGTTATCGAGCCGCAGGTGATCTCGATCGCCGGCAAAAAATAATCCGCCTCGTTGTGCGTCGCAACAATATTCTAAGAAGTAATTTTTTTTGTGGACATGCATTGTCTCGGAATAAATGTATCGAAATTGAAAAAATGTTTCTAAAAGGGGTCGTAAGGCAAAAGTATCAGTGCTCGAGCGCGCAATCAATCCTGTACGTTCTTGTTGTTTTGCTCTTTACATAGAAGTATTTAAGCTTTTAACATAAGCTTGGGATAATTATATACACTGAAAAAGAAATATCTAAAAGATAAATATTTATTCGACGATTACTAACAACATACTTATTCTTGATATATATACTTCTATAGTAAAGAAAAAAAATTTTTTTCAAATATGAAAATGCACATTTTCCTAAAACTGGCTTTTCATGAAAACAATCGTTTATTCAAACAAAAAAGAAGAGAATATGTTATTCCTATCCACCGAATAAGTATTCTTTGTTTTTTAAACATTTTTTTCTCTTGATACACATCGGAAAAATTGAATTTCGTGATATTAGTTCAGTAATCGAATTTCAATATTGTGATTTTTTGGTAACTTATTCCAGTTTCTGAATTTCAGAATTTTTGAGTTTTCGGAACAATGCATGTCTTTTCCTTTTTTTTTTAAAACGAGTAATCGTAAAATTCTAACTACATGTATAATATACAATTAACGATCGGCGTTGTTTCGACGAGGCGACAGACCGCACTGAATTCAAACACCTTTCAACAATGAGGATTCTTTTTATTATTGCAAAAAAGATGTGAAAATTTCTGTCTCTCGTTAAAGCCCTTGATGTTAGACATCTACACGAGCACTCGGCCTGATAGAGGCCTCTCTCTTACAGAAAATCTGCTTCTCTTTCTCGCCCTCTTAATCCACAAGGAAAGCGCTCTCGTTGCGCGCTTACACCCGCGTAAGTCGCGTCGCGAATCGGTAATAACAGCGTTTCGTGAGCATTCACGAAACAACATCGTCCCGCAGTCCACCAAGGAAGAAATTGCGATTGCCGAAGGACCATTATCTCTTGATCGCGATTTCGTCCGCGTTAGACGTTCTTTATAAAATTATCACAGTATTGTTCTCGAAGAACTTATTATAGTTATATACAAATGTTTCCAGACAGAGAATTCCATCTGTGCTGCAAAGTAGCGCACGTAGGAACGTACGAATGCGCGAAATCTTCTTCATACACACGCCAGGATTTTATCTTAAATTATAATATGAAGATCTTAAATATAAAAAACTGAATATCGATGTGAGAATATATAGACTCGCGTTTTGCCGCGTTGAGCTCACGAGGAATATTCGAGCGAAACGACAGTTGAAGACACGTATTAATAGTCGTTACATGAAACTCACTTCAGGTGAGATACGCAGATCTGGATTTAGGTTTTAATGCGAGTTTGCCTGAATTACAAACGCAATACATATTATATGATTCGAGCACAAAACTCGAATTTTAAATATAACTTTAAATATAACTTTAAATTTAAATATAACTTTAAATTCAAATCTGAGTATGTCACGTGGGACAAGTTTAAAGCAACGCTTATTAATAATGGAAAAGACGTTCTCCTTAAGAATCGATTTTTCAATAGCAATAGTTTAAACTTAGATTTCAGTTCAAACTCTATTCTAGCAATGTACTTGCAATATTTAAACAGAGCTTGAACTCAAATTTAAGTCTAAGCTACTGTTGTAAAATCGGCTCTCAATCTTTCTGACGTTTCTTGAACTTCTGTTTTGTGCAAATAACTTCCTCATTTGGAGTTATTTCTTTTATCGTATTTGGAAAAACTGCTTCGAATGCGCCTCAGTTCTTCCTTTTCGAGGCGTACAGTGGCAGCAGTGTCATACTTCGAGATACATTCGCGCTCCGGTATTCGCGTTGTTATCTGCGATTACTGACGTTGCACGAATTAATAACCGAGTGGCGAATCGAAATTACTTGATATTCAGCCGCTAAAGTACACACATCGCGTAGGAACCCTCGCTTATAAACGTACATTGAATACTGTCTTTATCAGATATTAGATCGGCGATATCTTCCGCGTGCACTGCTTATCGACCCCGACGCGTTTGCATTATTAGCGCGTCGAGTTGCGCGAATCATCGGAAAGTGCGGGCTGAATACGAAGATACACGATATTTCTTTAAATAACGAAATCTGCTCTCCAAATTTCTCCAAAGTAAAGTGATTGCCGGAACTCGAATACGAGTTATTTTTCACGCCTGTAAAGTGAATTCTCCACTCTGAATCCTCGAGTGAATATTTTCGCTCGAAATTGAAGAGATGCATCCCACCACCGGGGAAGCATAGTCACTCCAATCAATCAGAACATCCGCTCTAACCTTGAGTGAAACATTCACTCTTGTGATTTTGAGTGATACAATATTTACAGATACAATATTTTCGCTATCGCCTCGAGTGAAAATATTGTCACTTTTTGCTCCAAAAAATTCAGAGGGTATGTGAGTTCGCGCACGAAAACGCCCGCACGCACGAAATATCGCCGAGTCAACGACGATATATAAATACATAATACATACGTGTATGTATAAGTCACTTTGCAGATCCGCTGCTTCCGCGGTGATTTCAAGATAGCGCACTAACTCTGTCTCCCAGTGGTCTCCCAGTAACGTGCTGTCCGGAAATAACCGCGAAATCGTTCTTTTCGCTCGCCGTGCATTCGCCAACCATTCGCCAAAATCGCTTTGATCGTTGAGGCAACAGAGTGGTTGATAAGATGGGCCGATAACATTCGCGATTTATCGTCCCGCCGACGTCCATCTCTGCCACGATCGTGAGTTTCGCAGTCGTGTTGTTACTCTACATCATCCCCATGGCTTCCCTGCTACCTCTCTACGAATACTGCCTTCATATGTGTCGCGCGTTTGGTAACCAGCTGTTGTATCTCGTTGACAGTCTTGATGAACGGCTCCAAAGTGCCTGCGCACTTTCCACAATCACGCGTCTGACCATTGCGGCTGCGTGACCGCTGTTATTTGATCTGCTTTTGATAGCCTCTCTCGTTCAGCAGGTCGTCCAACGCTTCCTGAGTGTAATAGACGACAAAGTCCGTGGGTTCGACACCCTCGAAGACGGCGTATACCGAGGGTTTCAGGTTGTAGAAGAAGAGCGGCTGGCCACGGCCAGCGAAGTCCTTCGTCAAGGTCTCGATCACCATGGCAGCCGTGAAGTCCGCGCCGTAGATGTGCGAGCAGTCGATCACCACGGGTGTCGCGACGTTTCCAGCACGCTGGCTGTACTTGGTCACCAGATTACGAACATAGTCCACAGATGGGAATATCAAGCAGCGATCGGGCGTCAGCATCAAGTATTCGATTCCGCGATTAGTCTGTCGGAAGAAACGACTGATCAGTCTTCGACCGGTCTTGTGAAGTTCGTAATTATGTCCCAGCAAATGCTGGTTGTGTAACGTTCACAAAAAATGAAATTTAGTTGGATTAATTATTTTTTTGTGAAACATAAGCGGACCAGAAATTCTGTCTCTTCTCTTTGAGTTAACAAGATTTCTGGTATTCTTAATAGAACTTTGGTAACTTCAACTGGAATTTTTTCATTCGTACATATCTCGCTAGAAATCTGATTAATCCAACCAAACATTTCTTTCTCGTGTTACATCGTGAATTTATACTTAATCAATTTGTACTTAATGAATCTGTAATATTGATTGATTTATATGTGATTAAGGCACACTGCTGCATCATCGTTAATTTGACATTTTCGAAATTCATAATTTTGGATTTCTGAAATTTATAATCGCGACACGGAAAATTTATAGTAATTCTTTAAGATCTGACAACAAATGGATAATCACCGTGAGTTTCTCCACAGATATTTTCGGTCTGGCGGCATGATACAGAATGAAGATAATATTTAATCCGACTCCGCAAAGGATACCGATCTCCAGCTGCAAGACCAGACACGCGATGAACGTGCCTAGCCCCGGGATCAGATCTGATTCTGAAACACGGAGAAATAATTCACTCGTGGCGTATTCAACGCCGGCATTTCTCATGTCAGAAGAGTGCACTTACTTTTTGTCCTCCACATCGGCTTCACCACCTTGACTTCGACCATGAAGATGACCGCGGCTATAATAATAGCCGCTAAAGTGGCGCGCGGAATATAACTGAAGTACGGAGTAAGGAACAGCAGGGCTAAAATCACCAGTGTACCTGAAACCAACGATTTCAATGCTTGTGCGATCGTGCGAAGAATGGAAATTTATGCTAAACGCTAAAGTATAGTCTGTTTTTTGTTAGAAAAAGTGAATTAAAGGAAAATCACTTGCCACTCGTCTCGTTCAAGAAAAATTCAATGACAATGAAAATTCCAGAAATTCTGCGCAAGACGTTATTCATGATTCTTCCTCGCTCTCGATTTTCGTCGATTTTCGACTCAAACGATTCGCATGCTAGTAGAATTAATTTACAAGAACCGCAAGCACACCACGCGCTGGTAACTCACCGGTGTAGATACCACCGAACGGTGTTCTGACGCCGGAAGCATTGTTTACCGCACTCCTGCTGAGAGATCCTGTGCCCGGGAAAGCTTGTACAAAGGCATTTCCAATATTCGACATGCCAATCGCTATCAGCTCCTGCGTCGCGTCTACCGATTTCCCATTAGCTGTCAAGCGTAAAGATCTCATGTAACAACTATCTTAATCGCACCAACTATCTTAAGAGCCGAACTATTTCTCACGTGTCGAAAAAGTAAATTTCACACGATGTTTAATCTGTTTCTAGTATAAAATTATGAAATAGCGGGAACGAGGAGTTTTTATCAGTTTTTACCAAAGTACGTTCTACTCACCAAAAGCTTTGCAAATAGCGATATCTTCCATCAGAGAAATGAGTGGTAAAACGAGAATGCCGCTGCTCAAATTGCCGAGCATGTCGATGAACGTGACCGTCGTGTTGTCATCTTTCATGTATCCAAACGGAGGAATTTGCACCGTGGGCATACCTCCCGGTATATATCCTGCAATATAAGAGATTTTGTAATTTGATCCGACTTTTCAATAATAACCACTGAATATATAGACGTTTTGCCGTGTACAATTATGAAAACGTGAATACTTATTGACCGAGCTTAGTAAAAATTAATTTCGCGCCGTAAACTTCACGAACTATTCCGTACGATTACATTAATGTTTCAGAACATTCTGAAGAAAGAGAGAGAGAAAGAGGGAGAAGAACTTACATATTTAAATCACTCAAAATTATAGTGTTCAAAAATAGATGAGCTACTCTTTTTTTCAGAAAGATAAAGTTTATTTGCAACATTGAATTCTCATACCAATTAGCTTGACAGGCGATTCAGTTTGAAAGCTGTAGCCCAAGCATCCGCAGAGTACTACTAACAGCGCGTTTCGCGAAGTGCTGATCAGCCAGAGGATCTTGTTCACAACACGGTGTTTTGTAGTACGAAGTTCTTCGTTTTCTGGTCCGATGTTACACGAAGCCAGTAACTACAACCCATACATCTCATTATAATCCCACATACGTTAAATCTGTATCTGAATAATTTGATAAAATCAAAATTTATATTAATAACAGTGCGTTAAAAAAGAAAAGGATAAAGTTTTTCTGTGCTCTCGTAAAAGAATAGAAAATATTGTATAATTACCCTCAGGATTAGGAGCAGTGCTATGCAGGATGCTCCAAGAGCAGCGTCCCACGCTGACGTATCCTGTATGTTCGCAGCGATGCTCTGCCACATCTCGAGGAACTGAGCACCCTTGGCGGAGATGCCGAGGATATCTTTAACTTGCGATGTGATAATTATCAGAGCTACAGCTGATGTAAAACCAGAGCTCACCGGTCCGGATACGAAATCGATCAAAAATCCTGGAACGGAAAAAGGTACTCTCCATTCCTTCCATACGTAGCGATCTTTATTTTGCTCGTTACTTCGCAAACCGTATGTAGATAAGTACTTTAGAAAAAAGTATCTTCATGCGGTCTAGAGGATTAGCACTGATATTAACAAATTATTGAAATATTGACTTACCAAGGCCAAATATACCCATGATTAGCTCTACGACCCCGGCTATGAAACATAATAAAATCGCGTGCGGCACTGGATCATCCAAGTGGGACACTGTTTGGTAAGTCAACAATGAAACAATGGCAGTAGGTCCCATGGGTATGTCTTTGCAGGATCCGAAAATTACGTAGATGAAGCAACACAGAAAGCTACCGTATAACCCATACTGAAACAAAAAAGCAACAGGCTATGAGAGGGTATCTAAAAACTCCATCTGTTATCACTGTTTAACGAAGAGGTGATACGTGTCGAGTTAAAATCATCATAAATTAAATCCTTATCAAAGATTAGTTCACAAATAACTCTTCTATTTCTGTACTATTTCTTTGAACCAGAAAACTGCAGCTCTTTCGAAAGAATCATCCGTTGAAAAAAAAAGAAAAACTCAATTAATCTCGGATAAATTGAAGATTATCTTCCTTTAAATTGCATCCACTATGACTGCTGCGACGTAAGCTTGATGTAACCCTCCACGTAATCCCTCGTGAGTCGTTGAGCGAGCGATAAAGATCTCTTTGCGCACCTGCGGCGGTAAACCGGCGACGTTCGAGTACGCTAGCGACTGAGGAATGACGGTGAGGCCCACGGTAATTCCGGCAACCAGATCTCCGAGTGCATCTTGACCATTGTACCTTGGCAGCCAGCTCAAGATCGGCAACCTCTTGTAAAGGGTTTTCTTCGTGCACGTGGCCCTGACACGGCGCTTCGTGTATTGCAACGCCGTTCTCAGGAGACCTTCCTTCTGCTTAACCTCGTCATCCCCTGGTTCTTCGATCACTGTTGACACAGCAAACAATAATCTTACATACAATGTAGTCGTTTGTACGTGGCGTTTTAGTGTAATGAGTGAATGCAGGAGCGAGAACCCGCATCTTCTTATTCTCCACGACATTGAGTCAGGTGTCGAGGGAGAAGATCAAGATTGGACAACATGTCGGTTTCACTTCTACACTCCATCTTACATACAAGTTTACCTTACATGCGTAATATAATAATACTTTTGTTTTCAAAAAAAGGTCTTTAAAATCCAAGTTCCATTGCAGCCAAGAGATTACTCGTTTATTTAACACACACCGATTGATTCCCCGTATTGAATCATTGGAAATTTAGGTCATTTAGACTCGTGTTAATAAGTCTGAGACCTATATTAATAGTCATTACTTGAAACTGCCTCAGGTAAGAGATACTCAGATTTGAAGTTAGAGTTAGGTGTAAATTTTTCAGCTGAATTTTAATTACAAATATAATATCACGAATATTGTACAATTCAAACGAAAAACTCTGATATAACTTGAAATTCAGATCTGAGTATCTCATGTAAGATAAGTTTCAAGTAATGACTATTACTGCGGGTCTAAAGCTCGTATTAATAGTTATTACTTAAAACTCGTCTCAAGCAAGGTACTCAGGTTTGAATTCAGAGTTAGATAAGAGTTTTCTCGTTGAATAGTACATAATTATCGATATAAATGTCATATATATTATAGTTTATTTGAAAAACTTGCATCTGACTCGAAATAAGAATCGGAGTACCTCAAGTGAGACAAATTTCTAGTGACAACTGTTACTACGGCCTAAGACATGTTTAACGAATCTATGAATATTTTGAATATTTTGAATCCTCTTCCAAGGTAAATAAGAGCGATCCAGTTTTCTTAACAAACCGTTCCCTTCACAGTTGACCAAACTTTATCGTGACTCGTAACTCTCATGTACTCTCAACACACAGGGATTCGCACTTGTCGCGCCATTCGGCGAGCACACGGTTGACCCATAAATAATTTCGTGTACGCAAAAACGCGCCTTGCCGACGGTGACAAGGACAACATACGCGCATATCATACGGACAGTGCATTGGATTTATCGTCTCTCATTGAAAGGAAGACAAGAAAAAAATAACATGCACTTCCAGGCACGTGCCGGGACGTGCGGTTCGTTCCTCCCAAGGACGATTTGCGCACCACGTCAAGGAAGGCGAACCAGTCCCGTGAAATAAAATCATTAACGACGTACATGAATTGTAATAGTGCACGTTGTCTCGTTACCATCTCGTAGTTCGTTACACATCGCCGAATGTAGGCTCTACAACTCCAGAATTTCAATGGACATGTTTTAATGATTTCTTTTCTTAATTTTTCACGGTACGCGCGGAATTTCCGATGTCGCACGGAGAAAAAGATTGGTTAAATTAACATGATAATAGCACAATTGACCACGTTTTAGTAAAAGAAAACGTGTTTTAGTGAAGAATTTCCGATTCTTATGAACTAAACTCGATTCTTAGTTTGTACTTGGTCGTGTTATTGTCATGTTAACTCAACTGATCCTTTTTTTTCCGTGCGAATATATTAGAAGCACATGATGACGTTAAAGATCAAAACAATCAACAATAAAACGGCTGTTCATGTTTAAGTTATATAAAATAATCTCATCAACTCGATAAGCGAGGAATATTCCTATCATGTAATTTATAAGCTTGCCTCATATTTCAAGTCTGCCTCCGATCGGTCCGTTTGAGAATTGGCCATAGTTATACAAAAATAACTCAACTCACAAACTTATTATTTTTAAATTTTTCTGTATATACACGAAACAAGGTACAAGCTCTATGAAATAAATCGTCGTATGAAATTAATTAAAAAACAATTTTTATTTTTTGCGAAAATAATATTGAACGATTGCAAAAAATTACTAAATATCTAGCTATCCATTACTTTTTAAATCACATATCAAATTTTTGGCCCATATTAATAGTCATTACTTGAAATTTGTCCCACATGAGATACTCAGATATGGATTTAGAGTCAGCCTTGAATTTTTTACTTGAATCACGCAATATATCCGTTACTAATGCATTTATTACATTACATTTATAATTGCGATTTAGCTCTCTCTCTGAAAGATTTACATCTAACTTTAAATTCAAATCTGAATATCTCATTTGAAGCGAATTTTAAGTAACAACTACTACGGCTCTTTATTTTAATTTTTTACGAAACGTATTCCATGTACCATCTGGTTAAATTATTTTTGCATAACTACGATCAATTTTTCGCTGAAATTTCACGTCAACTGACGCTGTAGTGTTGCGTGGCGAATTTGTGAGAGTGAAACGACCGTTATCATTTATTTCAAGCTTAAGAGATTATTTATAAGATTTGCAAACCGTGAGTTTGTTTTGCCGATAACGATTAAATCGCATTAATCACGACTGACGGGGCTAACAAGTCGCGAGGTAGTCCTTATCTTTTCAATTGTCGTAACTACCGAACAAATTAGAATCCTCAATAATGCAAACTTCGTGGCTCCGTAACACGCGAAGGTCATTTTCAATAAGTTTCCTGTTGAAATATGATCAGCACGACCGTTTGCGAACTCGTGAACTCGCGAATCGTCGCGCGAGAAGTCGCGAATACCATCTCAGACTTTTCAATCGTACTCCCGACGGCGTCTCACACACTTTGTATCTTGATCGCATGATCGAGTCACATGAATCGCCAATATAACGAAGATGATTCAGGGCTGTTTGTCCGCGAGATTGAGATTGAGCAAGAATTTTCGCGTTATTGTCACATGTACGAGGCATAGGAAGCACGAAATTGCACGCAAAGTTGCCGTCGATTTCATAAAATACATTATATTGCGTGTCTGCTCTGCTGTTCGCGAATTTTATCGTAGGCCACTCACTCCTGAGTGGCGGTATCCTTGACGTGAGCGTGAACCATCAATTCATATTATTTAAATTTTAAATCTGTGTCACGGAGAGAATATTACAGTTTTTTCATATAAATTTTCAACATTACTATTTTTTTAATAATATTATAATAATTTCAAGTAAGTTTGTGATATTTATTCTGATAAGAATAAGTATCAGATAAAAAGCTCGATTGTAAAAACAAAAAAATTCTTGTAGGAAAATTCTATTTAGCCTATTCAGTTTCTATTCTCAGTCAATTGGCCATAGTTATGCAATAACGATCCAACTCACATGAAGCACGTTTCAAGGAAAATAAAGGTGAAAATTTGATATATAATTTAAAAAATATAGCGCTGAGATTCTTCGTAATCATTCAAGAAGTCAAGCATAATCAATTTTCTTCTCTTCAGTGATGTTCATCGACAAGCTTAACCCTTAAGAAGTAGCTAAAAAAGATTCAACTAGTACCAATTAAAAATTGTTTTTTATTTAATTTTAGATATCTCTAAAGCTTGGATCTTTTCTGTTATGTAGAAAGACGTATGTATGAATTACCCACTCTAGTAAAAAAAACTAAAAAATTGTGATTTTGTGGGTTCCCAGATAGCACAAATGTCCAAAATCGAGACATAAGACGTCTTTAGGGCGTCTTTAAGACATCTTTAAGACATCTTTAAGACAATACCTTATAAACTTGTGAGTTGGAACATTCTTGCAATTGTTTTTAGTTTTGCAATCAAGTTTTAATACAGCTGAAAATATTCAGACAAATATTTCTGATTGCGGTAACAGAGCTATAATTTTTTATCGTCGAATTTTCATCTGGTATCCTATTAAGTTGCACGAACTGCGATTTTCTTTCCGAGCGCGATATTCACCAGGAATACGCGTATCACCAATCCATACTTCTTACATTTGAAATTTATACAATCACACTTGTATTCCGTTTACAACTTGGCGGTGGTGCTGCACACGTATACACTTGATTTCAAGACGATTTGAACACTTTTCTCGGTGCGATTTGGAACGAAGCCAATGGTCCAATACGAGAACTTGTTTTTATTGATTAATTCCCAGAAATTATTTCCCCTCGTTGGATCACTGGCAGCCTTTCAAACTGTATCGAAAAAGAGAAGTGTTAAGACCCGGTGTACGTGTGTAGAAACAGAAAAATTCCTGTAAGAAGTTTCCACTCAGCCAACTGTTCTCCGTTATTGCAACTATTGTTTTAATGCAGCCAAATGCTCGGATGAATACTTCCGGTTGCGATAACAGAGATATCATTTCTCGAATGTTCATCCCATCCCTATTCAGTTGCACGAACTGAGATCTTTTCCCGTGCACAAATTTGTCATCGAGAGCACGATTCCACGACATTTCGCCGGCGCGGTCGAGGACTTTTAACACTCCTACGCAAAAAAGATGTCGTGTCCGATACTCACAGATAAAATCCGAGGAGCCTTGAATCCCTCGATGTGTTTCATGCGAATCACGGAAAGACTGGTACATGTCGGTGCCGTACGAGTCCACGTTGTTCGTAGATCCGCTCATGCCGTGATTCACGTAACCCTCCATGCTCGACCTGCTGTCCGCCGGCCCGTTGCCGTTCTTCATTCTGCAAAAATGCACAAAATTGATGCATTAATTCGCGCCAATACAATGCACCACTTACTTAACGTAATGCTGATTAACCTACGGAGGAGGTGACGGAAGAACTGTTTGTATTAAAATCGTAATCACGTGGCGACGTGATCGTCCGACACTTAGATCGTCGGTTGAGGACGATTGGAAACAATATTCACGAACGGAAGACAACGAGTCTATTAAACTTGGCCGTGAACCACGTGCTAATTGCAGTCAAGGCGATGCCACCGCCACGTCTGCTGATGTCACGAGGATGTCTTTAACCCGTCTATTAAATAAGAATAATATATCGCAAAAATATATTACACGACGTCGCGTAAACGGAACATGTTCCGCGACATGTACGCGAGACACGCTCGCGTGTCGGATCTGCCGGATGATTCCGTCTAAATCGTCGTCGGTCGCGGACAACTGCCACTCGAAGAAAAAGACATGGTGATGGCAGTTACACATTTGCACGAGTTTTGCACGTAAAATTAATGCGTATAGTTTAATCAATTATTTCGTAGTTATTACAACTAGAGTTTTGATTTGATTATCTTATTATTATTTTATTATTTCTTACTAAAGCTTTGATTGTAATAATTACAAAATCGTTTATTAAACTATATACATTATATTACAAATATCTACTAACTATATACATTATATTACAAATATCTTAAAAAAAAGAGATAAAAAGCACCAAGGGTGTACGCGCTCCCTTGGTCAAATAAAATTAAGACATTAAAATTAAATATCGTCGTTTAAACTTGTATTTCCTACAAAAAAAAAACGAAAACGGGGATATTAAAACGTTTCATCAACTGGAGAGGCAAGAGAAATATATACATTACAATTCAACGTACAAAACTCGTGCAGTTGTCACCTGTACAGATACCACGTACTGTACAGATACGTCATGTTTTCCTTCGCAAGTGCGAGGTGCGGCGAAAAGAAAACTGTTACGACAAGCAAAACTGGCGATTCTTCTTCTTCAAAAGATGTCAAGCTGAGAGCGCGAGTCGAACGAATAACACAATTAACACAGCGAATATTTAATCGGCTCGGCGACTACCGAACTTCATTCCTCGCCGACGAAATTCACCGTTGCGTCAACAACTCACTTCCTTCAATTAACGGTATGTTTGTTCGAACGAAAGAAGAACGGCCGAGCCTTTTCTCGCGGTAGGGTTGCCGGCGTTGCTCCTTCATATGAACACGATGAATGCGATGAGATCGCCGTCTCCCATGTTGCCGGGGAGTTACGTGTAAACGCAATTACTGCTACGGTTAGTGTCTTTGTTTTATGTAAGGTCCGCAGTTTCATTACGTTTGTGGATTTTGCAGTCCAGTACCGATCGATACCACTCGCGGTGGCTATCTTAAGGAGTTCGTTTAAACAGTCTTATTTCTTTTTTAAAGATAAAACATTCGCCGAATGTTTATCGCTCCTTACTCGAATGGCCCGGTTTATCCCTTAAAGATAGAACGTTCGCCGCGTATTCGTGGCTTCTGCTGTAACTTTCATGATCTCGTTATGTTCTTTGACGTGTGAAATCGCACGTCGCTCATGGAATTGCCGGATAAGAGGGTTAATTAATCCGCATCTTCCCTCGAAGAGTACGCTCCCATCTGTTCCGATGCGTTCCAGCTATTTGCACCGCGTACAGCACACAGTTCGTCAACTGTGCATTAATCATTGCAATTATGCAGACAAGCGTAATAAGTAGAGTCAACCAATTAATCTTATCTCTTAATTGGCGAGCCTGTTGCTCGACTCGTCACACCGAAATCGATCTCAAGTGCACCGACATCTCCGCGCCGCAATTCATTTTATTCGCGCGATTCACTTGCACCGACGTAACGATAACAGGACTAACAGAATCTTGTGTATTTTGTGCTGCGAACGGGCGGAATATAATGATAGAAACCGGTAATAAAGAAGATAAGGGGCGGAAGAATGCGGTGGATAATGAGAAAGATAACAAAGCAAAATGAAATCTCCTTATCTTGTTTTAATGTGCATATGAAATGGTTCAATAGCTCTTTATCGGCCAATTTCGATGTCGCGCTAACTAAAATTTACCTTTTTTCTCTGTTTTTATTATTTTAGCGTGCAACGTTCTCCCGGACAGCAGGCAAAACTCTTGAGGAGAGCAGCGAGTGTTGCATGTCGCGAAAATAAATTGTGAGCTGTAATACACCGCATCGTACGTGTACAAAGTATATAATATGCCGACGAAAACAGTCACGTGTGCGATCGTCGATGGAGCTAATATGATTCATCGTAGGAGCCGCAATTACTACAAGTGGGTTCGATTGACTGGCGTCACTCCGTCCGATTGTGCCGCCGTTACCGACGACTTGCTTACAAAACCCGTCGCGTTTCCGAAAGCGAAAACACATTTGCGAATGGAGAGAAAAATGAGCGCTCATTTCGTGATTGTACAACGACGAACAAACGCGCGTTCTTATCCGTGAGATTCAACGAATCGGCGTTTCTATCTGCCTCTTTATTACCCGGCGATTCGCGGCAAACCTAAGGAAATCCGACGGCTTGCACGAGTATCGCAAATATTGAGCAACGTGACAAATCTATCTGATCTCAGTCGCAATTTATCTGAGATTTGTGACTCACGTGCGCCCATTCACGTGCATCTGCCTTATAGAAACATCAGTGAAGTAAGGTAAAAGCACACCAATTTTCGGACAAGTACTTGTTCCTGGACATTCTTATTATTTTGGATTGTATTCGAATATTTTGAATTGTAGTCGAAAAACATTCTTTTTGAGGAAAATTTTACTGAACATCCATGATATATGTAACATAAATTATATATTTAGATAGAGAATTATATAGGTTTTCAGGAAAATTTTCCTCAGCGTTTAATAAAAGGACGTTTTGAGAAATGCAATTCTAAACTCTTTTTTAAAACTCTTTTTTTAAGATTTTAACATAAAATATATATCTCATATAAAATAATTTAAAGTCTCATTTAGAGATATGTAAAAACCAAAACAATAAGATCTCATGATTAGAACTCTTATTCAGTCTTTAAATACAAATATTTAAATCTTTAACGTAAGATACATGTATTCAATATATTTAAATTATATATTTTATGTTTTTTATATCTATATTTATATTTATATATTTGTAATATATTTTATACTTTTTGTAAGTTTAAATAGTTATATTTAAAGACAAAACAATAAGAATACTCAGTATTAAGTACACGTCTGGAAATTGGTATCTTGCCTCGGTGTGCTAAGTTCATATTTAACGAGATGGAATGGCAAATGAATCCGCAAATTTATCGACACGTCTCGTCTCCGAAACAAACACGTGACGCGCTAATTCACATTTATCGTGTAATTCGCGCGAATCATATCTCACAGTTTTACAAACACGCACCGCTCTTTGTGTAGCCGTATAGCTCTGGTTGCATTAACAAGCGTTAGACGAACGACGTGAGGCGGCATATTTGCAAGAGAGAAGAGATCATCAATTGATAAACGTGATGCAAAACTTCGCTTATCGCTTCGACAATGACATTCTCTTACGTCAAGGTCTGTGAGATCTATGAGATCTGGACGAAACGGAATAGGTAATTATGCCGCGCGCGAGATCGTAAAATTAAAATGGAACGTCGACGCGAACGCAATAACCGAATAAGAAACTGACGCGAATCGCGTCGAGTGTAAGTTTTCGCAATTTTCTTTGATCCAAGGCCGACCGTGAAAAATCCCCGTTTGAATTACGATCCCCCGGATCTTCTGTCGCGGATACACATGCTAATATTACAGACATTCAATAATTGGCAAAGTAGTCAAAGAAATTTACTGCGAACGATCAAAGGAAGATACGTTAGAAGTTGTAACGCATCTTCTCGTTTAATCGCTTGCAATAAATCTCCTTCAAGCTGAATTTCAAAACGGGAATTAGAACCGGTGACTCGACAAACTGATTAGATATATATAAATTGTTTCATTCAACAAGATCAAATTTGCTGATACTCGACTTCTGTTTCGCGAAACAAATTGTTCGTTATTAATTTCGGGCATTCAGATTATATCTGACTACTGGCAGCGAAAATTTCTTTCGCAATATAAACTTCCGCGATATGAGTTTTTCGATATTATATCAGCTTGTTTTATTTTAATATTTTTATGTCATCCTGATTTTATTATGTTTGTTTCGTTAAATTAAGTCTGAAATCATATTTTTCGTTAAAATAATAGCTTAACAATTAATTTAAAAATAGATACAAATCATCCTTATACTTTCAGATCTGTCGCTCTTAAGAACAGTTATGAATTATTTTAGTGTTCAGATCTCTCAGATATTTCATTTTTGAGAAACCGAAAAATTAATAATTTCTCTCAAGAGAATTTTCTTCTCAAATTCGAGAATGTAACCTCCACCTCTCGTGCATTCGCCAGTTGCGAATCAGTCTGTACACACGAAACCGGGACAGATTGAAGCAATACATTCGAATATGCGAGTTCGAGGACACATCGAAGAGAGAGTGTAGGGGTCCTCGAAAGACAAGGCGTCTTAAAAACGGAGACTAAGGTAAAGAGGTAAAGAGAAATATAACAAAAATGCATTGCGTTGCACTCACTTGATGATTACTTCGTTGACTACTCTTCTCAGAGAAGAACCCCGTTCTCGTCTGGTTATCGGGGAGTCTGTTCCTCTAGCAAGACGAGACAGTCACGTGACGCCGGAGCGTGTCAGTTATCTCGAGAAATTCGAGTTGTGTTCAGTTCTAAGGATGCTTTTGGTTTTCTCTGCTACCTGGAGACATCACAGTCGTGTAGATAGAGCCTCGTTAGAGTATTTGATGTCAGGAAAAAGTATCTGTCGAGGAAAAGGCGAACATTCGCCACGGGATTCTCCCGCGAGTGTCGGCTGTCGGCTTACGATCGCAAGTTCTTTCGCGGCGTACGTCAATAATCCTTCAGTCGGTCGGTAATGTAAAAAGCTCTCAAGAAGCTTCTCTCGACACGCAACGAGGAAAATATGCGAATAATACGAACAACGCAGGATTTCAGTGCGTTTTTTACGACGCAATGGAGAAACTGAGTTCGCGGCGGCGCGCGGCTCGCCATTTAAACGCGCCGCGATTCGCGGGTCGAACTCCCTCTCTCGTCCTCAGCCTCCCCCGCGGTGACGTCACTGAGGGAACGATCGTCACGTGTCGATCGTCACGTGTCGATCGTCACGTGATGACCTAAGCCTGACTTCAGAGCAGGGGACGTCTATTTCCCGGGAATCCGATTCGATTGTCGATCATGCTATCGGTGGAATGCCCGCCACGCCCGCCGCGCGCGGCATAATTTAATATATAAACTGTGCCACGTGCTCGCGCGCGTTAGTTAAAACTTTTCGGATGCACCGATTCAAAGTTTTCCACAACTAGACGCGAGATCCTCGCAGATAATAATCTAGGAGGATCTTCTAGTAACGGACGCATCTGCCGATCGGGACGAATGAGGTAAACGTTTCTCGTCCGAAAACCGCACGACGAGACCGGTACTAAGAATATTATAGCATATCTTTTTCATATAAATTTTCATCAACATTACTATGTTTTTAATAGTTCAGGAATAAACTGTCAGTAAGGCTCATCTTGCTGAGGAACACACACAGATAGAAAAAAATGGCTAATCTAATTAAAGTTATTTTTGGCCTCAACTATATCTTTTGGTTGTTCTAATACAAAAATGGTAGTATTAACATGCATATAAGTTTATCACTACTAATATTATAGTAGAATTTAATAAAAAAATAGTTCTCTTGACCCTAATTTATAATAATTATTTTTTTAGACGATTATTGTTACAAATACTAAACATTTTTTCTCAGTGTAGTAAATTCGCTAGAAACATAGCAGCTTTCATTGGAAACATAGCAAGTGTTTTAACAGCACATTTTAGTTTCTAAAGTATAAATAACACACGTGAAATGAAAGGATAATGAGTTGCTGCAAAATCTATTCCTTGGTTATAAAATCTTAGAGTAAGTTTCACTATAAAGTCTCTCCATGCAGAGAAACAGTAGAAAGCCCTGAGATCGTTCTGAATATGCTCAGAGTGCTCTTAGAACACTTCTCAAGACTATATTTGTTATATTTGACTATATTTGACTATATTTTTACACATTTCGGATGATTTTGGGACAATTTGTACCATGTGAGGATAAACGGCCGATTCAATCGACACTCGACGTTTCTAACACTTAGGCCAAGTTTCACAACATCCGTTTAATTTTGATTACTGGTTAAATTCCAATAGTGATTGATTAATTCTGATTAACTCTTCTTAATGTCAAATGCGATTGATCAAGTCCAATGAAATAACTAGCTAGTTAAGTTAACTGGAGAACTGGGCCTTAGACAGTAGTGAGGAATACTGCACGCTCGATGTCCTCCTCCCGCGACAACGTTCAATTCACAGACGCAAATGGCGTATTTAGAATTGTGATTCTTTACTTCCGGTCAATCGGTTACCTGTAATCCTCAGAGTGTTCTAATTATCAGTTGCTCGCTTTATCACTCGTGTTTTTCTCGATTCGAGGGACAGTACCGATCTTCACGGTCAACAAGATTAGTCATGATCTCCATGATACTTAAATATTATGTAGTTACAATATTATTATGTAGTTACCATCACTATGTCTTTTTCCCTGAATGTATAGCGCATAACAAATTTTGTAGATTTTGCAATGAAATTTTACTTTTACCGGTTGAAATTAGCGAGAAATAAAACGGAGCAGTAAAGTGAGGGTGTTTTTATTGAAAATTAGTGGAATATTTACTAATTATCGGTGAAATAGTCCTTTTACTGAGTCAATTAGAAACATATGTATTGATACATTTTAAAACAGAAGTATCTTTAGAGATTTCTCAGCATAATCACAGTTGCCCATGCAGTTTAATACTGCCTGTCGAGTATCGACATTTAGACCCATAATACTTCGGACTTTCTTTTATCGCTAAAAGCGCCTCTAAAAGTGGCTTATAAGCCTTTTGATTGATCATAAGCCTCTTTTAAAGACGCTTTCAGCAATAAAAGATAATTCAGAATATAGACTTTAGTTTAATATCAAAAGATTCGCGCGAAGAAATTTATTGTATCGGAAGCTGATGTTGATTTTTAGATAAGATATTCTCACAATCGCGAACACGAATAATTTATAATTAATATTCAGTTAATATACAAAGATTAAAGTATCGGAATCGCGGGAGCGAGATCTCGTAGGATCTCGCTCGAAATGAAGAACGCGAATAGTCCTCCGTCTAACTGTTTTATAGACAATGGACGATTGCAACGATAATTAGATCAGATATCGACGCATACCATACGCACCGATAGGTCGATATGTCGGTGTGCACTCGGCAAACAGTTCCGATAAAGCTCGCGTTGATAATGCAAATGTCTTGTCAAACGTTCCATAAAAGACGCGCGACTACATCCTCTCATATCTTCTTCTCTCTTTTGCAGCTTCGCGGGAGATTTCTTGGGCAAACATATTTTATTATTTGTGCATCGTGCTATTGTCGGTTAATGCAGATACGACCTGGGGATACACGGAGTGTCAAAACGGGGAGTGCAGATACAGAAGACCCCTGGATCATCGTTTCGTCACCGGTTCCAGCGATCTTACGCAAAAATCACGGCCTCTGAGTTGATCCGCTGAGTAGCTGCGAGTAAACTAATCGTACGCGCGCGCGAGTTCTCTTTCTCTCTCTCTCTCTCTCTCTCTCTCTCTCTCTCTCTCTCTCTCTCTCTTCCCTTCTCTTT
>NW_022639455.1:4042373-4079053 GCF_010583005.1 Odontomachus brunneus | reverse complement strand
CTCTCTCTCTCTCTCTCTCTCTCTCTCTCTCTCTCTCTCTCTCTCTCTCTCTCTCTCTCTCTCTCAATCATCATCTAATCGTTCAATTACCTAAAAATATATTGACTTCTAATTCCTATGAATTAGAAGTTCTAATATTTATCGTACGCAATTAAGGTTCTCTATCCAGAAGAATTATTTCTGGATCTTTTATACAACATTTTTTGAGCATTAATATATCGAGAACAATAGTAAACGTCGCTCATAACGCGACGTTATCGTAGGTGTTTTAACACTTAAAATTGTCTTTTAATTTTGTGCATTAGCGTGGCTTTGTACAATACACCGGCTAATTATTCGGAACGTTCCAACAGGTTGGGAATCCCTGATGCCCATCGACGTGATATATTTCCACGGAATGTGTTGTATCATCTCAATGATTAATTGCCCCAGTACCTGTAGTATCTGCGATCGATCGTTCATTGCGATAAATATTGATACTGCGATCGTAAATCATCGTTAGTGGTTAAGTTCGACGCGTTTTAACAATCGTTAAGTGAGCGGGTATCTGACAGCTGAATGTTAATATTCAATTAAAATATCATTCACAGGTCATTTGAGTGTATTGCTGTAGCGTCTCGCAAAATAACGTTACCGTGAATTCTCGTCTCTGACGTAAGTCAGGATTTCGCGAGGATTTCGCCGGGCACGAATGTGTATCAATGACTTTAACTTTTCGCGTTCTTATCATTATACGAAAGATATCGGAAATCTGCAAATTCGCGAATTTTTCGAGATACTACGTTTTTCCGAAGTAACTCTTTGTTTCTGACAGGAATTGTGTTATATCAATATCAATCGATTGAGAGTAAACAAACTCTTGAAAGGAGAGGCTAACGGAACTTTATTCATCGTTTAATTTCACGCGGATTTTACGTCGACAGAGAGCTCAATCTTTTTGTACACGTACGGAGACCAGAAAAATTTTTAATCGTATTAATAGCTATGCTTTAAAAGCAGTTGCCAATAAAAGATCATAAATGATAAGCGACTGTTAATTAAAAATAGTGTCTAATCTTTTAATTAGTTAACTGTGTGCGCCAATATTAAAAATTCTAAAAATTCGTGAATTCACTGAAAAGTTGCGCTTTCGGATTCCGTAGAATATAACGTTACGAAAGCAAAGGAGAACCGCGCATTAAAAAATATTGAGAACCACGAGAAGGCTGGTGTAACAGGTGCGTGTTCGCAATTTCGTTAAACATTTACGTTTACGTGAATTATGCAATATATAAATATTCCGTGAAATCTCCCGCGACCAAACCTGTGCGGGAAATAAGCGCGCGCCAGCAGTTGGCTTCCAAGGTAATCCCGTTGTTTTGCGACGTTTTAATCGGTCACATGCTTGCTTTCAATTGATAAGTAAGCGAGTAGATAAAACCAACCAAGGTAAGTCCTTTTTTACACTATTTCCTCGGCAATTCGCGCCAATTCTCTATGCAAGACAATTCGTAATTGTTGTAAAAGGAAGACGGTTAAGAGTCTTTGTTTTAAATAACAATATTTACGGAAGAACGTCGAGGTAGATCTTCGTTGTTTCTTTTCTGTTTTCATCATTAACACGCTCGCTACCAGTGTCGGCAAAAATTTCTTTTCTATGTTCACATTATCGAACTGAGTCTGTTTTATCAATATGTAAAAAAAATGTAAGAAAGAAAAAAATACGAGATGATTTGTGAAGGAGAGTCTTCTAAATTAGCCGTATTAAGTATCTTCGCAAATGAGCTGGAGATCGCGAAGTCTTTGTCCAAGTAAGATCCTCGTGAAATTAAAGGACGAATAAAGTTTCGTTTGTCCACTCCAGCAAAAGTTCACTAAAGAAACTTCGTTCCGTTATCACTTCGTGCAGTGCCGTTTCTCTTAGCTCTCGTTTCGAAGCGGAATTACGCCTGTAACTAACCGGGAGCAACTTTTATATGACACACGCGACGTCGTCGCTCCTCTAATCTACAGATTATTGGACCGATTTGAAGCACGTGAATCTAATCGATCACTCTAATTAGGCGATATCTCATACCGCATACCCTTGCACATCTCGCCGTACAGACACGAGAAAATTAACGCGTGTCAAACGAAAGCACGTGCTCCGAATTTCGCCCATAAACAGCGATTAAGCCAGTCGCCTTGGAATCCGGCGCGTCGTGCAAACAACGTAATATATGGCTTTCAAAGAACTGATATTTTGCATAATAGTTGCGGAGGAAGCCGCGCGAAATTGTTGACGAATTAAACAATGGCATTATTCGCAAAGCTCCTCGACGCTCCCAACGTTCTCAAAGCACTTCTTCACTTATGAGCCGAGAACTTTGTCGCGCGAGGGATTGGCGTCCCAACGAGATTTTCCTACAGATTTGCGCGCCTGTGCGTGGCTGCGCGCTATTTAAAGCTTCGTCTACAATACATGGAGTAAGCTTAGTATATAAAAAGTAAAAATAAGAGTAAGAAATAAAATTAATTTATTTCATTTATATATACATCTGAATTCTAGTTCTCTTACATTGGAAGTTTACTTGACAGAAAGACTTTCGGCGTAAGGGGACTGGAGTATAGACGCGTAAGCGAAATAAATTGTTTTTATTTCTTATTCCTACTCTTACTTCTTACTGCAAGCTTATTCCATATATCGTAGGCGAAGCCCAAAAGTCGGCGAGATTTTCCAGCATACTCGCCTAAAACATTTACGAGCTTCGTTTGTCGCCGATCCGCAGGCATTCGACTCACGTCTTCTCCCGCGGCTGTACCTACATCGCTCGAGAATTAGAAAGACAAGGCATATCACGTATACATTCGATTTATGAATTGACGCATCGAATGCCGCGCGGCACCACCTCGTTTGCGCACGCAATAACAACGATGCGTTCGAGCCGCAGCGTTACCCAACGCGACATGCAAACGTCATCCGTCTCACGGGAGGGAGAGAGGGAGAGGGATTTTCCTAACGTGAAAGATACACAACCGAATGCGCATATATCACGCACACGCCTGTGCACACAGCTGGCGATTAATTCCGCAAATTATCAGTTTCATATCGATAACCTGTTAATTAGCACGCGTCTGTGTTATCGACGACCAACTTAGGAAACCTAACTCGCAAAATTGACAAGAGCGTCAGGAAACTGATAACTTTTGTAAAACAACAAATTTTTATTTTTATTTTATTATGGAATGGAATTTGTTTATTGAATAGACACAAGAAAATTGTAGTAAAATTTGTAGTTCTACGAAAGTTTTATAGCTCTCTTCTAAAATTAAAATTTCGTGAAATGAATTAGTTACTGAGTTATAATTTAGCCAATGTTATTCACATCAACACGATTGTGACTGACATAATGAGAGAAAAAATAGTCGGCTTAATTAAAATTATAACTATTTTTGGCTCCAACCGTCTCTGATTCTTCTAACATAAAAATGGTAATAGTAATATGCATATAACATTATCATCACTAATATAATATTCAATAATATTCAATAATAGTAATAGAATTTAATGAAAGAAAAATAGTTTCTTTGACCATAATTTATAATAATTATTTCTCTATGTGATTATAATTACAAATAGCAGATGTTTTTTTTCAATGTTCACAATGCACTGACACACAATCGACCATTCGTGTGAAATACGTATGGAAATCGCGAATTTTAATGGGAAAACGTGAAAGGAATCCCCGAGATATTCCGCGGAATGTGCGTCATTCTCAAAAAGCCACGTCGAGCGAAACAGTAATTGTAATAATCTTAACGATCACGGTATCTTCGTTGCCACGACATATTGCATGTGCTTTCTTATAAGCATTCGCTTATCGTTCGTACGCGAAAATACATACAATGATCACGCGAGCTGATTCTCGTTAACATTTTCCACGTGTAACGACTTATTGGTGCGTATTGTTTCCACAAGAAACGCGCTAGTTTACCGATGAGACACGCTTGTTCCGCATACACTTCGTGATTTTTTTTTTTGCTATGATACGAGAATATCTAATGTATCCCATTAATAGCATAAATGTCTAAAATTTCTCGTTTTGGAGAGATATCCTAAAGATATCTGAAACAAATAAGATCCCATATAGCACAAATCTCTAAAAGACTTCTTATAAAATTCCAAAAGAGTTTCCAAATCTTCCAGAATACTTTTAGAATTCTTTAAGAAGTCTTTTAGAGATTTGTGCTATATGGGATATCTTTCAAATGTCTCTAAGATGTCTCTCAAACATTTATGCTGCATGGGATTAAATAGTACACATTAGTTTGTACAATCTCTTTTTTGGTTTTTCAATTTTCTTTTTTAAAAAAACTTTGATTTACAGATAATATAGTTCTTCTGTATTTCTTGATTCAAATTACTATAATGATGCCGTTTAGCGTCAGTGATTTTGACAGATTTACAACCGTATGGTTAATATAACGACGCGGTCGAATGTGTATAATTTTACGAAAACTGCACGTTAGCCAATCGCCCATTGATCGTGCAAAACATTAATAACTTTTCCTTAAATAGAATAACGAGGAAAACCAGAAAAACGAGGAAAATAGAAATAGATTGCAATTTTGTTGCTTACACACGAATATCAAGGTGTTAAAATACGAATATAATGATACTACGCTGTAAAGTCCTCAGCAGCGTTATTGTGTACTCTACGTTAAGAGCGCGCGTATTAAGGTGACAAATAATAATCGCGATACTCGGCCACACGGGAATTCTTAATGCCCTCTTAATACTCGCGTAAAAGAAGCGCGTTTGTTTACGCACGTTTTGTCAAATCACCGCACCGAATAAGATTGCATCCTTGATTGCTCTAAATGCTCAACAGCATAGATAATGACATTCATTGCGTGTGTCTTCATAAACCGACAAAGAATAAACGATAAGGCCGAATAAGCGAAAGTTTCATGCGCATCGTAGACATGGTATTGACAATTTATCGATCAATGAAACGCAATATAATAGACCGATTAAGTAACAAAGACCACAAAAGTCAACCATTTATTTCACATTTTGCATCAAGTTATAAGATTATCAGTGAATTGTCAATGAAAATATCTATTTCTAAATTAATAAAATAAATAAAGACAAAAATTTATAATAAAATTATATATATACTATATAATTTACTATATACATTATATATATATATATATATATATATATATATATATATATATATATATATATATATATATATAATGAAATTATATATATATACATATATATAAATTTGACTTGCACTTATAGTTACGAGATGATTTTTATAATATTTGTTATCAATCTGATACTTTCAAAAAGCTTTTTCACTATGTAATAAAGTTGACAAGACAGTAATCTCTGCTAAACGATTTCAATCAGGACTATTTTTCTTAGATATTTTTCTCACCTGGAAGTAGTCGGTTGATCCGTTGTGTCTCGAAGAAAACAGTAGAAAATAACGTTGCTTCGTTATTCGACGTACTTCGTTTATCCACGGCACGGAGGGCAATGACATGTGAGAGGCCCTCGTATTACTCGTGAGTTTCACCGAATTCCTTCAAACGGGACATAGATTTTCCTTTTAGAAACGAAACCTGTCTTCACAGTGCGAGATTATGTCAGCCACTGGGCGTAAATGTTTGTTGACATTTCGTTTCATGTATTATAAGTTTTGATTGTGTACTATATAGATCTGTCGTCCTTGATACTTGTTGTTCGTCTGTATTCACAAGATGATGTCACAGCATAAAGGATCACATTTCTTTTTTTCATTATTTTATGAAACAAAATTCCGAAGCATTTCGAGAATTACTTGTTGATTGTTCTTGCTTCTTTTCTTTTTAGCATTACAAGTTAAAAATCATTCTATCGTATTATTATCCGCGACAATTACAATAGATTTATATATTTATCAATAGTTTTTATTGATTTCTCTTCTTGAATTACTCAACGAGACTCGTTAAAATATTCATTAGAGAATTTATAATCAAAGGAACAAGGTCTTGTCAATCCGCACGTATTTTTTCTCTACAAGTTTTGAGAATTTCTCGAAAAAGAATTGCGCATTTTCTTTCTTACTATATTCACTGTCCTTCTCCTTTTCCGTTCCCAAGAGTCGTTTCTTTCCTCATTACGACAGATGAACTCCTACGGACTCGATAGACGTAAAGTCGGAATTGTAAAATGTAGATTCGCTGGTACGCAATTTCGTAGAAATGCCAGCGGGGAATTAGATAATTGACGACCCGACCCCTGAAAGTTATTATTAATACATACTTTCAACCGCGACACGAAAGCCACCTTTCGCTAATTATGCCACAGGATAAAGGTAGACTTTCCTTATAGCGACTGAGTAACTACGTCTTTTATAGAGGAAAATCGACGTCATAGATCGACGGGGAAATATCACGCGTAATACATATGAAATACCTGTGAAGTAAACATTTCCCACAATAACTTGTCGGAATATGGAACACGACTATTAGCGCGAAAGTGAATTTAAGTTCGATCGATATAGATCAAACGTTAATGATTCGTCGACTATTCGATTAATTGCACGCAAATACATTTTTAATATGTTCGTCAAACCGTCGACGAACTATTGTATTCTTCGATAATCCCTAACAACGAAGAAGAAGATTTTATGGGAAAATATAACATATATTTTTAAATGACTATCTATGTTACAATATACAAATAGCTTATTAATATTTCGCGTCGCTTTGTATTACATAATTATCATTGTAATATCAGACCTGTTGGCGCACCAATTTTGATTTAATGTCTTTGAACCGCTGTTCATTGGTTTCGTTATATTGCTGTTCGCTATTGCTCATAATTCAAGAATGAGCTAATGCGCATCTCTCGTGCATGTATGTGCTCTTATGCCACGGCAAAATTACATCGCAATCATCGAGCACAATTGCATTCCGAGTCTCATTTTCCCCGACGCATAGTATATTTTTAACAATAATACAGTGAACGTTTATATACACGTGCGCGTTACTAATTCTTACATATTTCACCCTGTACAATTCAAAATCTCTGCGTGATGTAAAGTGAATAAAAAATCCTTCGAAGCCTTATTTACAAGTTTTCGAGGTTTTGTTTAATTATAAGGACTTCTGGAAATAGCCTATACCAATCGGGAGGCTAGTAATAATACTAATTTTGTAGAATATTGTCGCGTTACAGGAATCATCGCGCCTCGAGCGATGTATCACGTGAAATCCTCTTCGAAACGATAATTACAAAGAGAGAATGATACGCGGAATCTCAGTTTATAACGTAGTCCAGCAGAATCCTTTGTATGTATGTAAAACTTATAGAACGGACGTTTCGAACGGAGAGAGGAGTCTCCTTTTGGTACATAGAATCCACGACGGAATAAATAGCCGTGGTGCCTCGTAAGGCACTCTTAAGAGATCGTGCAGGTATTCTGTGATGAGATGTCCTCCTTAACATTGAGATTATTATAGCTTCCGTGGAACGCCGACTCCTCGACAGTCAAGGATGATTCATGCGTGCGTTCCTCTTCTAACGGAGCTGTATTGGAAGTATGACTGATCGACGAATGTCTTGAGCGAGAGAGAGTTCCGCGCTGATTGCTGCCAGCCGATGGAGCCGGACTCGGCGAAGGGCTCTCCGGTACTTGTTCCTGTTCCTGTTGCTGCTTTGATATTATCAGTCTATTCAACAGCGATATTTGATATTGTATGTTGGACATGAATGGACGGTATCCTAAACTGTAATTGAAACATACGATCAGTATCATCTTCGGAAAATGGAAGCAATTATTGTAATTAATATAAACTATTACGATATATACCATTCTGAATGAGACCACTTAGTCAACGTGAGTAATCCGTCTCTCAAATTGATTACAGAATCGATAGTCTGCATCGGTGCGTGTGCTGTTCTCACTGTTCTAGCCATGGCTGCCCCATCGCGAAGAACGGTTGCTACTACAGCAGCCCATCCTAGACAGCAACCTTCGAGAAAGAGTTGCAGCAAATACCTGCAACGATTTAGAATATATAAGAAACAGTCGTAATATTAGACCTAGTAGGTTTTTCATACTTTTTATAACGACACATAAGATATGTGCATATATTAGTACCTGAGCTGTACTTCGGCTCGACCGATTGGTGCAGAGGTTAACGAAGTTGACTGGATGTCCGTGGGTCCTACTGATTCCGGTGAAACCCAACATACAGAGCCAACGATAGACTCTGCATCGTCCCTCCAAATCGTGCTGGTATCGCTAAGAACACTGTTGGCATCTGGAATTTTATAATTGGGCAAAACATGAATATAATGTTTACATATTTGAAAATCTATTATTTATAGAGATACAGAAACTCGCGACTTCGCAGGAAAATTCGTCTAAGTGGAAATCAATGTACACTCTTCTTCTAAATGAAAGTTATGACTTACCATGTATTAGATTCGGTGTCAACTTAGCTTCTGCGGTCGGAAATTGCGTTTCTAAACTGGCGACGGGTGAGACCAGCGTTGTATACGGTGGCCTACCACTTGGAAGACTGGTATATCCACTGTCGGGTAGATCAACATTTAAATTTGGCGACAACGTTTCGTCATCAGACATCACAGAGTGTAAAGATGTGAGACTGGATCTACGAAATTTTTGTAGAGTCGGTAACGAAAGAGTCGGATATGGAAATACGAAATCCTCGTGGACCGCCTTCAAAGTCCCCACGTAGTCGTCGACTTTCGCTGCTCTGTCACGTTCTCGGGCGAACCAAGTGACTAAATGAAAGTCAAGACGAGCCGCGAACCTACCCAAATCGGTCAAGCGGCGAGCTGAAAGAAGACGTCGAGCGTGACGTTGCAAGATGACATCGATGAAGAACTCCTCTGCTGATCCTTCCCTGGGAAATAAAAAAATTTGCCATATTTAATATATTGACATTACTTTAAGTAGATTTTTGAAATGTAAAGTAGTTTAAGAAAGCGTAATAATTACTTATTCTCAGTTTTTTCAGTTTTCACCGTCGGCACCGATTTCTTCCGTCTCATAACGACATTCCGGGTTTTCTCGAGCATGGAGGACGGCGCGATATCTTTTTCGGATTGCACTTTGGGTGTAACTGTAGTACTGTAACTGCGGCTTCTTGAGACTTGCATAGTGCCCAAGACCAAGGATAGATCGTCTTCGTGCGGAGAAAGCGGAGGTGTCTGCGGAGGGCCACCCAGTTTCGCACTGCCGCTCCACGATGTACGCGGTGACTCCACGTCGTTCGGATCTGACGACCCCGAGATATAGATTTTTAAAAATTATACACACACTTTACTCATTGTTATAAGTGTAAATTTAAGTATTTACCGATCGCTCTGAGGAATCTCACGAGGTCCCTCGATAGTTCCCATCTACCTTGCTCCAACGCGGCGTCCAACAACAATGTAGCGTGTTGTCTGCTGACTGAAGATGGTTCCAAATTTTGCAGGATAATCAAGTAACTAGCGGCGGTGTCGAGCTGTTGACGTTGCAAGCAATCTTGCA
The DNA here is from genome assembly GCF_010583005.1 of Odontomachus brunneus. Classification (NCBI taxonomy): domain Eukaryota; kingdom Metazoa; phylum Arthropoda; class Insecta; order Hymenoptera; family Formicidae; genus Odontomachus; species Odontomachus brunneus. The sequence continues at coordinate 4,069,526 of NW_022639455.1, read as the reverse complement.
ACAGTTTCTTCGGAGGACCGGCGACGGAGAATAGATACGGCCAAAGAGCAATCTCGGTTTTCCGGGCGCATTGTACGACAGCTCTCGCCCAAACGCCGGGAAATTCGCGGATAAATTCTACGACGGACGGCAACTGAGCATCCGGAATGGGATCCTTACTCGTCGCCTCTTCCTCCAGGACTTCATGCAGTAGCAGCTCCAACGAATGCGGGAAATACGGCAGTGCGGAACACGAGCGCGCTATTTCCCATGCGTGGTAACCTAAGTTTCGACGTATTAATTGGCGCAGAATTTGATGCAGATATACTTGGCTCTGAAATATAAAAATATCATTTTTGAACGACGACGTCAAAGAAATAACAAGAATAGTAAACTTAAAAGTTTCGAAAACTAACATTTACCCAAAATTACTTTCGCGAGTTTTGTTGTAAAGAAAATATTTATATAAGATTAGGAAATTCCTAAGATATAAAACAGTAAAAATATAAGAGAAAGAAATGAAAAAGAGTTATATTACATTTTTACTGTTTTATATCTTAGAAATTTCCTAATCTTATATAAATATTTCCTTTACAACAAAACTCGTGAAAGTAATTTTGAGTAAATGTTACTTTTCGAAACTTTTAAATTGGAACATTTTTAAGATATAATAAGAATAAAAACAATACCGTGAGTTCCAACAGATTGAAGGGCAGTGAAAAGGGCGAGTTAGTATCCGACGTGAATAACACAGTGTCGTTTTCAGCTCCAAGTAGAATTGCGTCTTCGAAGAGTATCGCTAGCGGATAAATCCGTAAGTGAAAAGGCAGCATTATGCGCTTGCTCATGAAGGCGTGCGCCTTCTCTTGATGATTACGTGGTACCCAAAGCGGTAACCAGACTCGCATGCCGTGAGCTCCGCAAAACAGCCACAAAGCCTCTGTCAGATGCGGCTTGTCTCTTCTAGAGCGCGACGGAACCCAAACATTCTCGACGTAGGATGCTAATACTGTCGGTGCGCTGCACGTGAACGCAACGTCTGAACTATCCGTAGAATGTTCCCGTTGAACCATGAGAAGACGACCGGATACATTTAATAAGAGACTCTCAGGATGAGGGTGACTGCCGGCGGTCTCCGCGCGAATCGTAGTCAATGTGGCGCTTACCACGCAAGCAGGATGTACACACAGTCCGCTGATATCCACAGTCTGTATTCTCGTTAACTCGATGCCTCCAGCTTCTAAAATAATAGACAACGCACGATTCTTTTATTTCTTTAACAACTACTTGCTGCTTTTGCTGTTATCAGCGCAATAATACGAAAGCGATACGGGAAGTTTTTCAAAAATTTCAGTTTTGTTAAAAAAAAAAAAGTTTAATTTGTTTCTGATTTAAAAACAATTTCACACGGAAAGCCTCCACTTACCAACATCTTTTTGCATCACCATATCGTAGATACTGATCTGTGCATTAGCACAAAACGTCAATAGACTGTCCTTCATAGTATTAAGTAGTAACACCTGCGATGGCATTCTAATACTTTTGACGTAGCTGTTATCCAGACGCGTATCTCGTGGATAAATTCTGATCTCGTCCTTATCGTCCAGGATGGAATAACTACTAGCTATCAGATATCCTTTGTGCCATAGTAATCCACCAGTCACTATGAAATCTCGCTCTTGCGTCTCATTGCCGAATAACTTCCATTTTCTTGAGGGTAGAGAATAATGCGCTAATCCGGTTCGACCTGCAACCGCGAGGCTCAAGCCTTCGCTATCTATTGCAGTATACTGTCACAAAAAACATACAAATATATAATACAACATATATTAGAAAAGTAAAACTTAAGACAGATTCCTTCATTAATATTTTATACGCAATTGTCAACATTACTGTATCAAACAGCAATAAAATGTATAACAGCAAACTGATAAAATTAAATTTTACGAAGTTCACTAAAAATGTATATTACATACTAAACATCTGTTTTCTCAAACATACAATTATCAATAATGTAAATTAAACTGCGATGATAAACACTTACTCGAATCGGCCAATTGGAACCGCTATATGTAGTTGGAATAGGTACAACAAGCCACTGTTTGCAACCAGCGAGTGTCTGAAGCATGCTGTCGTTAGGCATTTCAGTGGCAAGATGAAAGCCCGAAGCTGACGAGGATATCCCGGCGCCTAAGTTCAGATACAGTCTATCCTCGCCTTGAAGATACAGATGTCCGTGATGCCCCATGCAGGGATTGATCGTCAGGGGACTTTTAGCGAAATCTAATTGAATGAGAGAGCGACTTCCATTGGTATAAGTTTCGTTCCCATTCTCTTCGGTAACAGAAGGTCCTGGAGATTCTCGCAGCATCCATAACTGATAACCCTCTGCCGACCATTCCATCGTATGAATGTGCAGAGGATTGTCATGTGTCAGATCCACTCTTAGGCCGTAATCCCACTTTAAGCTACAGAGTAACAAAGCACCAAAAGTACTCCACAACGCCAGGCCGCCGCCTTCCCAAGCTAAAGCAATAGCACAACTGTCAGGCGTCCATCTAAGACACCTGACACTACCTGGTCGGCCTGGGTAATCTTTGGAGGACAGGCTCAATGTATGTGACATCTCTAAACCTCCTGTAGTTTCATCGACATAATAAACAACACCTTCAGAGCTGCAAGTGCGAAGATATACAAGTTATATCAATGTATTGTAAAAGTACAGTTACATTTCATAATAAATTTATGCTATATTTTATTATCATACTAAAGATTTATGAAAATAAATACTCCAATAATTTCTATAATTTTGTAATTAAAATATAAATTATATAAAATTGTACCTCCTTATAACTCAAACTTTATAAGCTTATTTTAAGTTACATCTACAAATATGCAAACAACACTGTATATCACACTTACTTTTCCCTACCAATGGCAATTAGTCGATATTTATGATTAACAGCTGCGCAAGTTGCGTCATCCAAATCTCGAGCCCAAATTCCTTGCACTTGATTAGGATCAAATTTCAGGGATTGAGCAGTAAGAAACGCAGCTCTGCCGTCACTAAGCACAATAGCAAAACCTCCAACAAGAGGCGAATATTCAATATCAGTGACATAAATATTGTTTTCTGTGAGTGGCACAGCTACAGTAGACATTTGTTGATCAATACTGAACGGTATACGTCTCAAATCTAAGGAATAGTCACGATTCATATTGCCATCCCATTTGTAGCGTACTACATGGCTAGTTTTGGTCGCTATCATAAGTTCATCTCGTATACAAACTAAAGAACTAATACCACCATCAATCCAAGCTGACTTTTCCTAATAACAATAATTTAATTAGTTTTATAAAACTTTGGCAACATCTTTTCTCTTCTTTTACTGGTTTTTTTAAAACTCTCCTAAATGTATACAATAGAAAGAGAGAATAATACATAAATTATTACAATAACACTTACAAAATTTAAGACAAGACATGGAATGACTTCTTTGATAAACAATTCTGCACTATCTCGTTTTAAACTGGTAACTGGTGAGTCTCGTTGTTCATAGAGTCCTCGGCCTTCTGGATTGCTGTCTGAGAGTCGGTAGAACAACAAATAGCTATCTGATGTCGCAACAACCAACATACTAGAATCTGGCCTCCATTGTATCAAAACATTCCAACCATATTTTTGTAAGGAGACTTCAGATCGTCTGCTGAATACTACTGGTACACAAGGCTACAACATAAATTTCCTCATAAACAAGTGCATACACAAAACAATTAACAGAGAATTCCAAAATTACAACATAAATAGTAAAAAATATGCCTTTGAACCTAAATTACGTACTTTGCAGTACCAGATGGTGAGAGAATCCGTGGTGAGAACGGCAAAGAGAATTTTGTCTCTGTTGCACACTACGGCATTTATTTTATTCGGCTCACTAGCGTTTAAGACCCGTGGCCATCCTACGGGGAAAAACATGATTCCCAAGAGAATATCTATCCCTCTCGCCTTCAAATATCTATCATGCTTCGCCTACGGTCTCCCTGATGTAAATTTAACAGGTAAACAGTTCCTAACCTCCACATAGCGTAATTAAATCGGTTCAGTGATGACTGAAGCGAGGTGTGTCAAAAATGCACGTTGCACACGCAGTGTTGTCAAAATCTACAATTCGCTATCTGATAGGCGGACATCAAATTCTTCATGAAGAGTTCACATTGTTACTCCAATGACCAATGGGAGAATTTACTTTCTTGGGACTATAGTTCCTCGACATTTTGTTCCTAGAACACGAGCTTTCCTATTGGATGTCGGGCATCGGACGTCAAACGCAATGTAAACCTTCCATTACGTCTGTAGGGTTGAAGGACGCAACCCTTTTGTTTATGACCCACGCTGAAAGTTATTTTTGCTCACATCATAGGTATAAAAACGAGAAACACTTTATTTGTACTCTTAATAAGTTACAATTGAATTTCTACAATATGAAAACAATATACAGTTTTGTCTTTATAGCAGTTATTGGTAAGGATCAAGTTTCCCATATAATTATCCTGTCAAAATCTAAAGCTTTGTTTTTATACACACTCTGCGTTTCTACTTTTATTGTGTCATTATATTATCTATAATTGTTACTTTTTTATCCATAAAAATTGATCTTTAGTTTATCACATTGTTTTAGTACATAACAATATAAATGTTTACAGGAACCCTCACATTAGCTGAAAGTGGAATACGCTTACAAGGCTCGCAGCAAAATTACCAATCAGGACATCAGAGAGGCTTCTATGATAATACACAAGCCAAATATTACAAGGCAAATCCGAAATTAGTCGAAACAACAGCATCTGGGAAGCTGAATCTACCTCTGAGCCAGAAAATGAATGTTTCAGCGTGGGGAATAATTGCAATAGTTTTAGGTGTAATTATATTCAGTACAATAACATACTATGTGTTCATATTATATCCATACATATGTAAGAAAGAGCAATCCTATGATACTATGGAGTTAACAGATGTTAATTCAGTGTGCACTGTTAGTGATACTCCTAACATGCCATTGTATAATCCAAACAACATAGCAGGCTATGTATCAGTAATTCGTTAAAACAGAGGAGGATAATTGTATGTTTATTTTAGAATTACGTGAACGATACATTCGCTTAAGATATTGATATTTTTATACAAACTTAATGACTATTTCAAAATATTTGAATGGAAAAATATTAGATGGTGAGATTATTAGCATTTTTTATATTTTTTTTTACACACAGTATATAATATAGGGTAAATTATAGATTTTTATAAACTTTACAAGCATTTACAGCAACTGGTATAGAAATAATTTTTTTTATTGCAATTTATATATCATTATTACGCGATAGGAGAGATTGTAATTGTATTAGAAAATTATTTCAAACACATTACAGCTCACACGCGAGATATCTCATTTATACACTTTCTTATAATTACATATTGATGATGAATACTGAACAAACGAGTGTTAGAGTGCAGAAAAAGATGATATTTCTGCATTGAAAGGAGTTTTAATACATTTGTGTATGCAAACTGTGAAAACGAAATGCCGTACGCAATGTATTAAAAACAATGTTAATTCTATTTAAAACATTCGTATATGGGGGCATGTGATTATTTATACAATATACATTAATCTGGAAGACTCTACATAAACGATACATTTGATTAATTGAATGACAATAAGCTTAATGTTATGGAGCGCTAACACACATTAGAACGATAGACTGATTCTCGTTATTTCTGAATTTGGTCCCGTTACAGGGAGAACCAAGTAGTTCTGCAGAGTGTACACCAGTGAATTCTCTTAAAGCTATTAGAATATATATTAAAATCGCAATACTCATAAAGAAAAGACTTGTAAAAACATATACGTATAAATGTATGACATATATTTATTACAAATATGAAATATATATATATATGACTTTACACATAAACTTTATCTTAAGTAACTTCTTTTCCTAATAAATGGACTAATAAATGCGTTATGATATCGGAACACGTTCTCCAAATTATAATTTTTAAACATATAAATAACAACTGACGTGACAATATACAAATTATACATTTACGTAAAAAATTTACCATTAATTTTTGTGAAGTAACAAAATAAAATTGTATAAAGTTGGCTTTAATGGAAGAATCACTTAAATATTTAATTTCATATATGAAATTGGATAACTGCACCTGAGAACTGCTACTTCGACATATAGGTCAGCAAATCACTATATTGACATACTGATATTAAGTCTTCCTATAGATCACCGAAAATAAGAGACGATTGTTTCTTACTATTTAGTCACACAAGTTTTAGGTATAAACATTCGAATACAAATAAATTTCGAGGCAATAAAATTTAACGGCCTTAATATCAGTTCTGCCGAAAAAGATCTATATCTTGTGTAGCGAATGTTCGAAAAAAAAAGTTTTATACATTGACTCTCGGGAATTATAGCTCGTCTTTCTCGTCTAAATTAACGTCACTGAGATCGACATCCTCCTCCTGGGGAGGAACACCGTCCTTGCCGTCCCAAGGCTCCGTTTTCAGAACGCGGGGCAATGCTTCCTTCAAGGGCGCAGTGCCGCCTCTACCATAACTCAAATCTCTCAAGAATTCGTTTATACCGTCATACGAGAAACTTCCTTTCAGTAATGAATATTTCATCTTCTTGATATTGACTGCTGCCAACGCTGGATAACCGAAACCTCCGATCTCTAATGCCTCCTCGATATGTGGTTGAGCACCAGCTTCGGACCATACCCATCTGTGAAAAAAAGCAATTTTATAAAAATCGTCGATACAAAAATTGAACGTGATTGCTTGATACAGAATGTATATTATAGAAATTTGTTGCTTCTAGCATTAACTTTTTTTTAGAAAACCATTAGATTATAATTATAGTCAGTTATAATTTATTCAAAATAATTTTATAGCAACATATTAAACTTTCCACAACTTTGAAAACCAGAATCAATTTTACAACATACAGGTTTAGAAATTTAAAAACTGGCAACTTTCACTTACACATAATTACAACTGAACAGTGTGTCAGAGAAGAAGTTACTCATTAAAAGTACTACTCATTAAAAGAATTTTAGATTTTGTTCAACATTAATGATATATATAATAAATCTAATGTATACCCCCACATCTTCTTCTTGTACTTATCCCCGAGACTATTCAACGTCTTCAAATATGCGTTTCTGCAGTCAGACTGACAATCCAGGATGTCTGGTAGAACAGAGACCACACAGATCGGCTTGTCTTCACAAGCAGTCTTTAGACTCTGTTCGGATATAATTTGTGTTACTTCCGGTGCTGGAATATTTTCCGATAATTTTTCGAGCGCCCAGTTGACAATGTCGCCGCTAGTGCGGCCACCATCATACTCCTGCACCGAATCAGCGTCTTTTTTACCCGGAGCGAAGTACTTGATAGTGGGGTAGCCTTTAATATTATACCGACTAGCCTGCATAATATCACAATACAATATGTTAGAATAAGCTTATCAAAGTTCAATAAAACTATCGCTAGAACATGCATCTTACCTTCAATGTGTTCACAGTTGCATCCAAGGCACCTAGTTTTACTTTGCCTTTTAGTTCTGTAGCTGCTGTTGCCCATTCAGGTGCAAGATTTTTGCAGTGACCACACCAAGGAGCATAAAATTCGACCAGCCACATATCCTCTGAATTCAAAACCATTTTTTCAAAGTTCTCATCTGTCAACTCTATTACATCCTTGGAACTTTTACTCTGCAAATAAAATATATAATGGAGTTAATTCAACTTAATCATATGCAAGTTGATAAATTATTTTATTATCTATTTATGAAAAGTACTATCAATCTCTATTCCTCCTTAATTTTCAAAATTAGTTAATCAGATCATAACTTACCTTGGAATCACTTCCTGTTTTTTTACCGCCTAAAGTTCTCCTGACTTTCTGACTGGCAGCATTCAGCGCAGCGTCAACAATGCCAGCTGCAGTTCTCTGACCTGTGTAATCCTCTGGTTTGCTATCAAGTCCAAAGATCTTAATGGTTGGAAAACCTCGTACACCATATTTAGCTCCAAGAGACTTGTGCTCGTCAGCATTTACAGCACCGACTTTCACTACACCCTATTTAGACACAACAGAGTGAGTCAGTATGTATATAGAAACATGAGAAACAAAAAAAATACAATGTATCACCTTCAAAGCAATAGCAGCTTTGTCGTACTCTGGCATCAGCTGTTGGCAGTGTCCACACCATGGGGCATAAAATTCAACCACCCAGATATGATCGCTATTGAGCACTAAGTTATCAAAATTATTTGGCCTAAGATCAATGACGGCCGAATTGGATGCATACATGCAGTTCGCCCTGACGACTAACAAAAGAAAACCTACGGAAAGAAGAAGCAAAGATGAGCACAAATCAGAAATCACACGTTATGCACTTTGTACAGCTAACTAATGGAGAGAAAAAACGAATGATCTAAATTCAACAGGAGAGAGATAACACTTGTTGCAGTGTTGCCCACGCAGAATCCCAGTGATAATTTCGAAAGCGCAATATATCGGGTTGCAACGTCACTAAATGAACGAAGCCATCACGATCGCGGGCGGCCGGCGCCGAAGCAATCTCGCCAATGATTTAAACAGAAAGAGATCTCGCGCGCATCGATCACTCACCTAGAACACTCAACATCTTCCCGTGGAGTTCGCAGTCTGCCTGCAACATTGTCTACAGTCATTCACTTTTGCCGTTCGCGAAACGCACAAGCCGTTGACGCGCTACACTGCCTCCATATAAAGTTCTGACAATCTCCGGGTGCGCGGCGATGTCTCGTTATCGAGACGCATAGACTTTTCGTGGATCGTTCTGATTGGTGCGCCATGACGGCCTCCTACGAAATCAAGCGCGAGGGAGGCCAGGGGGAACTTTGAAATATCATTGATAAGAGGAGAAAGCGCGCGATCGCGCGAATTTTATTTCGCGATCGTGACTCTCGTGAATGGATTCCTAGACTGAGAATAAACAGACATATCTGGACTAAACGAGAGGACGCAAGCGTGAAATAAACATGCGTTACGTCATCAATTCGATCTATCTCGATGGACAAAATTTGCTTTTTAGGAAATCTATGAGCGCGCGATAGTCATCGCGATTCGTGGAATAACGGTGAATTCGATCGTTGGTGATTCGCATAAATTTCTCAATGTTTCTCTCCCAGCATCCGTATCCGCTCATGTTGTCACGTAGAAACGCGACACAGAGGCATTAACCTAAGTCATCGGAAAGAGAATGTACGACAAACAGCGACGATCAGTATAGGTTATGTTACATTAATACACGATAGAGGCGGAACAGTCTTTGTCATCGCCGTCGCGGTCGAGGCAGCAAGTTTGTCCTTTGTCCGCCGCGGAGCACGTTCCTCCTTACGGTGCATTACGGTATCATCTAAAATTAGTCGATTCTCCGCGCGGCGTGCGGAACGCGCTGTATTCGCGCGAGCGTGTCGGCGTATTCAGGGATTTTTCGTGTCCAAGAACTGGCCGTGTGTGCGCTGGTCGCCATTTTGCTTCCCCCGCACGTCTGACATGTCTTTCTAATGTTATTATCGACGAATGTTGAAATTTGTGGGTGAAACTCCGTTGTAACGTAACGAGCGGCTCTCTCACGGGGAAAAGATCGGGCCGAGTCTGATTGGTCGACGGGCATAGGTCACCGTCACCGTCGTCCCAGCAGCAATTTCCATTGTTCCAACCTCGGACCGAGCGAGACACGGGACCGATCTACACGGAGCCAGGCCCACCAGGTTCGCGTTTACGAGCCGTCGTCGAGGGCAAGTATGTCGTGAGATTCATCTGAGGAGCTCGTCTGGCTACGCAGCTGAGAACCACGTCGCGATATCACGCAAGGTGTCCCGTTGTCGATGTGACGAGCGAACCTAACCACAAACACGCACACCTTCGATCGGCGACGTGTATGCGCTCTTGTGTCAACAGTGGACAGATCTCGCTCAATGATATGGCTCTGGACCCGCGGATATCGATACGCAATCTACCAGTTACCGACGTTTCTACGCACCAACGCGCGACGCAGTTGCTCAAACATGTGTAGGGCATGTTCGGTGTAGACTGCTACTATGCGAGGCAAGGATTGTTTTTATCCTGATCTAGCCATGAACTAAGTTCACGCTTGCTGCTCGAACCAGGGAACCTCTCTGTTATCATTATACGTAATATATGTCGCGGCAGTTCAAGGTACTTGCAGCAATGTACAACTTTAGACAATGTATATGCTGATATGTACATACATACATATATATAATTAAAAGTATTACCTGTACTCTGTAAGTGTACACAAAGTTAATTGAACTGATGAGATCAACACGAGGGTTTTGTGAACACTATATGGATTTGTAGAGTTACAAGATCTTCGTTTAATTTGATTGCGATACAAGTTCCATGACTCGTTCAGCTATATGTATATATGATTAGAGAAGGAGAAATGCATTACACTAATAACACGTTACAGCATTAGTGAAGCATTGATATATATATATATATATATATAAATCAAATGTAACTAGTGTCGCACAATTGTCTCTTAATTTATTTAACTTTGTATACACATACACAGTGGCTGCATCGATCATATTAGTCGCGCGGATGATCTTTGACTTTTTTTTACTTGGAGAATGTAATAGAAAATATCTGTGATACAGTACAATAATATATATTTTTTTAATTTTCATACTCTCAGTATTATATGTTTAATCGTTGATCGATATCTAGCTTGTACTTGGCACATAGCGTGAACTAAGTTTGATCTAGATAGGAAGAGAAGGTTGACTTGGAGGGTTTGAGAATGCAGGTAGAACAGGTCTGGACAGAAGCAGCAATCAATGAAGGTCCTCATTTCCGAAAACTCAAACATGGACAATAAATTGAAGTTTTCGGAGCGTTTGAAGGCTTTGCTGAAAACCGAGGCTCATCAAGATGTAGATCCGTACATTTTTAGTGAACCAGAACCGTTCTCTACGGCGGCAGGGAGAAATGTCGCGGTACAGCAAATCCCGGCGACAAATTCGACAGTGATGCAAAGTTGTAAGAACAGCAAGTCGTCCAAGGGGAAATGCATGAAGCAGAAGACGAGGATAGCGCCGGTGGCGAACGCGGGCTACTGCACGACTGTCGGAGTCAATACCGTGACAGAAGCGGATGTCGGGGCCGAGGTCGGAGGCGAGAGTCTCGATCGCAAATTTTCAAGTTTGGTTCAGCATAAGCAGCGACACATCGAGAATCTGCAGAGACTAAGATCCAGGAGGCAAAATCGGGACCATACTTTGTTGTATTATCCTAAAGCTGGGGACGAGATATCCGACAGTGAGTCGAGCGGAGATGAGATGATGATCTATCAGCGTCACTGGTTCCCCGGTGAATTCCCCACGACGTTGAATCGCGCAGCTCGGCTGTCCCAGGTGCGCTCGCAACTACAACGACGGTTACTTCAGTTAGACACTGTCGGGCCGGATGCCGAGGTTCTCTTGCGGCATCGAGTCAAATGTTTATTAGAGGCCGCTTACAAAGATCCCGCTTCTACCGCGAGGGCTTTGAGCGATTCTCCGAGTACCAGCAAGGTGCTCGACGGACCACTATTAGTCGGTGGACCATGCGGAGCGGAAGGATGCCAGCAAACATCTCTGCCTTGTACCCGGCACTGTTCCCGCCACATCATGCTAAACGGAGATCAGCTTCTATTCGAGCATTGCACTGCCAAATTTAGTGACAACACACAATGTTGTATTCCTGTGTTTGACGTTGCACACGAATTACCTCTTTGCCCGGAACATGCCAGGAAAAGGGACAATTACCACCGTAAAGCCCAAGAATCCAAACCAAAGAAGGCCCGCAAAAAGCCAGCTTCACCCACCACCCCGCGGCCTAAGCCCAAATCCAGGCCGAAGAAGCGCAAGCGGCCGCCCTCGAGCAACAAAATAGAGACTAAGGCTTCTGCATTGATGCACGAGGAGAGTCATTACATGAGCCAAATAAACTGTAGTGAAAATCATACGAAGACATTAAATAATTTGAATGTTCCACAGGGAAGTTCAAATTCGTCTAACTTAAATCTAGGGTTGGGATTAGGCTCGCTCGGGCTGGGCGGCGGACTCAAAGTCGAGCTTGGAGATCACGAAGTATTCGCTTCTTTGGATTCCGCTGAGCATGACTTCGGCAATGTGCTCAACAACTTACCCGCGGATGCTTTTAACGACTTATTTATTGGTAATTGCAGCAATACTTATGTAATTCTCATACGCGTTATCCTGTAAATATCGAACATATTCTGTCAATATCGAGATTAGGATTGACTATATCTGTCTCACGGATTATCCCAGTGATAAAGGGTGTTTTTTATTTTTAACTTATAGAGGGTAGGAACGGCGAATACGAACCGTCGAGAGAGGAAGAGGAGGAATTGGAGCGAGCCCTGGAAGAGGTTGATAAAGACGTACGAAATTTGGAGAGGATAACGGGGCAAACGCATGGACTTTTAGAGCCGGCGTTGCTCGCTCAGCTTATGTCGGACATTGCCTCGTAGCCCCACCAATCTTAAAGTAATAATTTGGAGATGAGTTCGCGTGTGTTCCTCATAACGTAGAGACAAGTACTGTTCGTGTCTGTGCTGCTAAAAATGTAAGATTGTGTTATAGACTGTCATTATATAGCCTTGCAAATTCGAGATAATGGCAGGGATCGACATACAGAAAGTAAAAGGAAAAAAAAATGAATCAGTAGCAAAATTCTTATGAATTTAGTATAAACAGCATCGGATACAGTACCACGGGTAGATTTATGTGAGACGAGTAGCGACATAAAAAGCCGAAAATTCCATCCTTTTTGACAAATAACCACGGGCGTTTTCTCTGTCATCATCATAACACTTGCAATACATTTGTAGCTTATTTGCGGACATTCTGACTTGCACTCGAGAAATTCACTTAGAAAAATTGTTGTAGTCATAATAATACATGTGATGATTTTTAAGGATACGGGATGTACGACAAAAGGAGTAGAAGAAACGAACAATGTTACACAAGTGGTTCGGGCTAGGTTCCAATATACACGAGATAAAAGTACATAAATATGTACTTTTAATTTTTATACGCGACTTGTTTTTACTAAAACGAAGAAGAACAGGAATTATCTAAATTACGTTACTAATATAGCTCCCATATTTATTGAATTACACATAATGTCTAGCTAATTGCCGATTACTCGAATAATAGGTACAAGAGTATTTTGTATGACTGATTTGTAATGATTTTATCCGTTATCTCACTTCTACTATAGCGGTTGTAAAATAGAAATTCTGATTTATAAATATTTAGCTACCGATTAAAGTGCAGAATAACTCGGGCTTTGAGTAACGTAACATTCGCGAAAGATGATTTGTGGCGTTCACAATACAATTTTAAAGTACCTTTCTCTCATCATTGGACGAAATTGCCGTAGTCACATTATCCATTCGCAAGATTACTTTTACAATGAGTGACATTTGCGTTTCGAGAAGAAACGGATGATTCAATGAGGAGTATCTTACGCAGTATCATTTGTTACAAAAGAAAAAAAATGCACCATTCTAATAAAACACATTTTTCCACAATTCGATTATCATTGCAGAAAGAAGAAAAACCTTGTGCATAGAATATATTTATACAAACACACGACTGAATTTATAAGAAAGACATATAGATGTGTCTATGATACATACATACATACATTGCATACATACATACGTATGTGTATGTGTGTGTAGAAATAATTAATTTTTATCGTCTGATTGCTGCAATAACACAGCTAAAAATAATCACATATATATTATTAATGATACGTGCATAATGATCGATATTGTCAGTTTTGTCCATTCTGTATTATATTCATGTAGGCAAAATGTTCAGCGACAAGTAGCTATAATATTTAAGTGAAGATGAAAATTAACGAAAAAGAAGTGCCGAACGAATTTTTATTTTTCAACATTGTTACTGAATGCGCAACGTAAAGCTTTGCAACTTTAGTGAGAAGATGACATGCTACATACACTGGCTAGGGGTTGAGGGGGATATATCATTATCGCGTACATCACGAAAGAGAGTACTTTACTAATGATTAATTCAAAAAGTTTCTTTTTTTTTTCTAGTGGTGTAAAGGCACAGGATTTTCAAAGTAAAACTAGATCGGTGTCGTCGCACAGATGGCTGAATTACTGCCATTTGACCTTAAAACTATTCGCAAGTACATACAGTAGTATGTCCTTATAACTCCGCATACGAAGAAACGTAGAGATATAAAATTCGTCGAAGTTCACATTATGTGGCGCACGATGATGAAATAATTATCATAATTTTAATACATATCTTAATAAAGTGTAACGGGGAAACTCCGAGTGTCGTGCATTATGTGTGTGATTATACCTTAACAGTAAAATAATACAATTTACACAATACTCACGATACATACGGATGCGAGAGTGAGCAGAGATGATGTGATCTTGGAGAATCTAGTTTTTATTATCAAAATTACTGTGCCAAATACACGAAAGGGAGGAAAATATTTCTCGTGTTCCTTTTTCTTTCTCGTTTTCTTTATTCTTGTTGCAACGTGATGCGTGTCATTTATTCGTGAGAGACGGTTTGTGAAGAAGCGCGCTTTAAGTAATGAATGTTTAGCTGAATGTGAATGATTACACAGGCGAAACGTTAAGTGAAAAAGGAAAAAAAATTTTATCACATGTAAATGAAACGCGAAAACAGAATAATTTACAGGTCGACCCATATTGGGGATTAAATTAGTGTCGTATACATTGTTACTATGTATAATGGTAGTAAGTAGGTAACAATAATGAATTATTTATGGACAGGACAATGCCGAATTTAATCATAACATAAGCGCATTGCTTGAAATGTACCTATACGTGTATCTCCTTGTAAAATATCAGCATTATTACTCTTGATTAGGCATTACCAATTACAGTAAGCATATTTTTTACATTGTGTTACAGTATTCCTCCACCATATACGCACAGTTCATCTATCCCCATCACTTATTCCCGACAGTATCAGTTTATTATATTATCACTCGACGAAAAGCGTTATACAGATTTATACCTTTACTTGCACAGCATGTTACTTTTGGAAAGTATTCCAGTGGAAGACGTATTCGTAAGTATATCCTCACTTCTTTGAGTTGATATTCGCATGAATCTGTGAACGTATAGCTGTAAAAATTCTCATTTTCTTCCAAATGTTTAATCTATGGTTGTTGCCAGAGAATAGGTATCGTCTGGTTTGCGTATATGCCGTCTCATTTCTCGAAGAATCCATCTTCTTCGTGCAGTTTCACGGACCTTGTCGTATCTCTTGTTCGATCTCTCAACTTCTTTCATCGGGAACTCCTCCACCAGTTCGTATTCCTGAGCAAGTATCAAGAAACAGAGAGATTCGATCTTTCTGCGCTCAGTTAGGAATTCTCTTTTTTGTACATTATAAGGATGCTTGTAAGCACTTACTAAGATTGTATCCTCTTCGTACGTTTTCACCGTTCTTTTATCGAGCCGACCGACTTCCGTCGAGTCCGCCTGGTCCTCGCACGGCATCAGCATTATGTCGTAATCCGAGCGATTGTGACCCAGTATGCCCACTCTGACGCCTAGTCCAGGTAACATTTCCTCATCGATTAAGAGAGCGTTCCTCAGATAAATGATCTTCGGTTCCTGCACGACAAAGTCCACCACTCCTTCGAGTAGACAAACAATACGACACAATTATTCTTGCTGACTGGATGCACATACAAAATTCTGTTTCTACTCTAACGCGAAGACGTATCCAAGATTTTCACGACAGAAGGGATCTAACGACGAGCATACCTAACGATAAAAGACGATAGTCGCAATCCGAATGTATCGTCTCGTGCGACAATGGACAGTTCCTCAACAATTTCCTCTTGAGCATTACTTTAGGACCGTGCAACACTCGAATATCGTTCTCCAGCATGTCCCGGACGATCTCACCGCCGCTTTGTCTATACGCGGTGTTGTACGCATCAGTGCGAAGTAGCCTATGCAGTTCTACTTCTGCGAAAGAAAGAAGATACACTTCGCGAGTGTACTTCACCATTCTTCCAGATACACAGATATCATGCTATTCTTCTCGCGTGATTGCTTCGCAGGGAAGAGGAGAGAGTCTCACCGATTAAGGTGTAATGTTTGCGGCGCAACGCTATCCACACGATGCGATGAGCCACGCTAATCAGCGCCTCGAAGATTCTCAAGTCCTTCTCGCCCTGTGATTGCGTGATCGCTTGCTTCTTGCTAGTCATCATATGATGGTATTGCAGCCCATCCTGGCAGCCCAGTATCAGGTCCATGTATTCCCTACCCAGCGCACAACGAAGGGCTCGCATCTCTTCGGCGTAACGGGTCCTGTGTCCTCGCGCCAACGGATTCGGCGCTTTCTTCATGGTGGCTGCCCGCTCCTGCACGAGGTCCTCATATATGTCCACATAGTGTTGAAAGTAAACGATTAGCGCCCGCAAAAATCGGTCGACAATCGGCAAGTGCAGGAAGTTGATGAACTGGACGCTGACAGGCGACACAAGTAGAAACAGCACGAGGTCCTTTATGTCCTGCAGGATGATCACGTCCGCTTCGGTCGGCGACACTTTCCTCAGATAACACTTCCGAAATTTAATCTGCAAACATGAACGTGCAGTTGGTTTCGTTTTTTTTCTTTGATTTTTGCTCTTGATATTAATCGTTGAGAAAGAGCTCGAGTGGCTCGCGGCCTCTCATACGGGTCTCTTTACCTTCTCATTATCATTTAACGTTTCCTGATAACTTAGGATCAAATACGCGTGGGGACAGTAAACCGCCGGCGTTTCAGCAGCAGCAGTTTGCTTCTTTCGTCTTTTGGCTTGCTCATCTTCCGTTTTGGTCACGCTAATAAATACAGATTGAATTTTGCATGTACAGAATGATTCGCGAATTCTTATTTTATATCAATTAACGTTATCTTAGTACTTAGTAATCAAATTAACGAAACTCTGCTTGTGTTTGCATCAACAGTTCGATAATAAAATGTATATGCGCAAAAATATACATCGTTATGTCATCGGGTTGAGCTGGTTCTCTTTTTTTATCTCGAGTACTGCGTAAGACACACTAAATAGCATTATATTAAAAAGAAATCGCGGAAGTGAAAGTAAAAAACAACAGAAAAGTCTAGATGAGCAGACAGATTTTTCTTACGAATTTTGTGAAGTCCTATTATTACCTTAATAAAATTAATCCTTCTGTAATTTCATCCCATGTAAACAGCCTCTCAGTCATATCCGCGCGGGTATCATGTTATCGAGATAATTGCACAGCTCTCTTTCTCTTTCTATCTCTATCTTTGTCCCTGCCTCTTTACAATTTCATGATAGGATTTCCAGGTTATCAGTTTCTAGTAACTGACATGTTCTCCTGCTGACCCAGTGCATAGTGAAGATATAGTACAGTCAAATTATTGATTCTAGAAAGATATATATAGATACAAGTGCGAGCATATGTATATTTTCAGCGATATTTGCTTTAAAGTACAAGCACGATGCGATTGTTTATCTGCAGCACTATCTGATTTTGTTTTCGCTAAATTGTCGCCATGTCTTCACATTACACTCTTATGATATTATCTTTAAATCAATTGATCAACCAATAAATTACGTAGAGAGAAAGATGTTGCATACATGCATGAAAGTAACAGTCCCACTAATTAGTCATTATAATTATATGGAATGCAAGATACATGTCCTAAAAGTCAAAGTCCAAAAAAGAGCACGTTCATGTGTGTCCTTTTTTAAGCATTTATTTTCGTTATAATATACAATTATGTCTATGTTCACTTCTTCTTTTCTATTCGAAAGGGTGGTAAGGAGTCTAAGACTGCTTTATCCTCGGGGAATATCGGTTCGCCCGGTGTGCTCAAAACTTCCATGTCTTCTAACTGCGCCAACAGTGACCAATGATGCAGGCAACACCTCACCTTCACTTGCTCGCGATTATTAATCGTAAGGGTCACGTAAAACTCCTTTCCCTCTATGTCCGGATTCGGCCCAGATATTGTTCTCTCAGGTATTGTTATGGTATCCTCGGGCGCGTAGATACCGGCTTTACAAAAATTCGTCTTTATATGCCATTTTTCTAATGTCCATGGTTTCTCCTTCGACATCTCCACTATTAATCGCATCTCTGATAAGTACTTGATCGTGTTCTCGACAGTGGCAGAGCTAAATGGCGTCTGGTCTCCCATATCCTCTGCCAATTTTGTGTATTTTTTAATGTTCTCAGGAGTAGCATAGTCTGCTAATCGTGGTAGTAAAAGTTCATAATATGCCTTGCATGGACGCATTGATACCAGAGTCCCTGCATTGCCAAGTCCTTTTACATACTGTGTTAAAATCATCTTAATTGGCTCTTTCTTTTTTATATTTGTATCCTCAACAAGATCATAAATATAGTGCCTTGTCTTTAATATATGAGGCTTGCAATTTTTTCTGTTGAGATTCGCAGGGTATCTTCTTTTGAGGATGAAAGTATTCTGTAAGAATGTTCCAATAGTTATGAGTAGTACAAAAATAATATAAGTTATACTGCAATTACATAAAGAACTAAGTAAATGTATTCACACAGATAAAGGAAAGATCTGTTAACGTAATAAAGATATCACAAAATGTTTACATGTACGATAAATATTCATAGTCTTAATTGTATGTATAACAAAAAAATAAGAATTAGTAGAGATTAGAAAGACTTACTCGAGTTTGTTGTGACAAGGAATCCACATTGTTCAGCAGAGAAGGCGTTGCCAACGTCTTTACATGATTTATTGATAATCTCGGATATTTTAGCATATTTGTTTTTTTCTTCCTTGTCTCCTCAAAATATTCCAGACAATAGTAGAATTTGTCAAATGAGACGTAACAATCGAAGTGACTCGAAAGAGGTTAATTTACTATTGACAGAGAGGAGAAAGATTAATTATTGTTAATTATATCACTTGTAATCAATTGTATAATTGATTTCTACAATAAATTTTCGTATCTATCTACAGCTGATATTGAATAAAAGTTTACTTTACATTAAAATAATATACTCGATAAGTTACCACAACTTCCATGAAAACACGTCGTATACGTTGACATAACCTCTGAGGAGGCGACTGATACAAGTTACATGTATATGATAGTGCGTACTTACTTAACGTTATGTAGGCATCAAGTAAATTAGAAATTCGAGAAAACAAAACGAATGATAAAATAGATTATGTTTATCATTATTAATAAAATATGAACGACACTAAACCGCTGTTAGAAGAGGTTCTGAAAGATGCTTTTATGTATCTACAAGAACCTCTATTATTTCAAAACATGTTGCGAAATTCTGACGGTTCCTATGAGTGGAAATTGCTTGAATGGGATTTCTCGGAGTTTGCTGAAAAATTGGGAAATTTGAAGCTACCGTTTCGAGTTGGTTATAATAGCAGACTTATGGTGAAAGCAATTGCTATAATTTATACAAAGAATTGTTATTTTTGTGTATTTTTTTCCTTATACATGACAATTCCTTTATTGAATTTGTCATATCTCTTTCAGAATCCTCAGTGGGAAAGACATTGTCTTATAGAATATATGACATTGCAAGAGTTTGCTGAAAATATAAAAGAATTAAAGGATAAAAGATGGTATTACTTTGATTATAAGTATATGCACGAGTGGTTTGACGATAAGTCAGAAATTCTGACTTCGTTAAGCTGGTGCAAGTTTGGGATTGACAAAGATGGATCTGATTCTACTCTGTGGATTGGAAGCAAAGGTGCTCATACCAATTGTCATCAAGATTCCTATGGTTACAACTTAGTAGCTCAAATACATGGCAGGTTTGTTCTGATGTGACAATACAAACTGATGTCTCTCTTTAATTATCTCTTTAATTATTAAAATTTTATTATTTTCTTAAATTTTAAAATTTTGTTAAATTTGTTAAAGTTTTGTTAAAATTTTCATTGTTTTCATAGGAAAGAATGGTTGCTTTTCCCACCAAGGTCGAGCAATTTTTTAGAACCAACAAGAATTCCTTATGAAGAATCAACTATATATAGTAAATTTAATTTCTTTTGCCTGAGTAAAGAGAATGAGAAGAAAATACTGGATATGCCATATAAACCGAAAGTGATAATTCTTGAACCAGGAGATGTTTTATTTGTGCCTTGGGGCTGGTGGCATTATGTTGAATCTTTGAATCATAGCATGAGTATTAACATATGGATACCATTAAAAGAAGACAGTAAAGCACGTCTCAAGGAAGCTCTTGTTAAATTGACAGTGGCTAGGATTGGAGGCCAGAAATATCTCACATCTGAAGATAAAGATGATGTATCTTATTACACAGAGCTGGTATTTTATTGTTTAAGAAATATGAATATTGTTTATTGAATTCAGAAAGAACTTATTCAATTAATCTAAGTTACTATGATTGATAGGTTGATGCTGTTCTTCGAGAATGTCAAAGCAATATTGAAAGTGCAACAGAATTTTCTCCTGCAAAAAGAGTAAAATATACCATGGAAGATTTAGTTACGCAATATCCTAAATATATTAAGCCATTACATGATTTAAAAGATCATGGATTACAAAAGTTCCTTCAAGAAAAACGAGAAAGATTTCCAGAAAATGATTTTAATCAAGAGCTTGAAAGATTGATAAATATTAAAGCAATACCTCCACTTAGAACATCTTTGGAATCTATTATCGATGCATTATGTCATCCAGATGTAGTTAATAAAGCAGCAGAATTACTATTAAATAACACGCAAAAATAATAAGAAATTTTATTGCATACTTGAAAGTGATAATTAACATCGCCAGTTTAATTACATATATTTATATAGTATTATGTATTCTTTCTTTTTTATTATTCTTTTATATAATTTACTTTTTATATGCTTACATATGAAACAGATTTATTTTTTCTTTAGATTATACAATTTGAAAGTAAAGGTTGTTTGACTAATGGTTCTGTCATACTACTTAAGAGTAAAGCACGGCTGACTTGACGTTGACTTATACTACGACCTCGATTTCTCGTTAGGAACAATGGTGATTCATAGCGGAGGTTTCGAAATTAATAAACTCGCAACAAGCGTAAAAAAGAAGCAAGGAAGTAAACAGGAGAAACAGATGAAAACTACAAAGGGAAATGATGCTGTCATAAATAAAAGGTATAGGAATGAGGAAGATAGTTCAGATGAGAATGAAGCTGGGACTGCAGAAATTACTAAAGAATATGAAAATGAAGAGGGAATACTCGGAATTTTAAAGACATGTCCACTGTTGAAGATGAATCAATGGCAACATATAAGAGCCAAGAAAATCTATCAAAAGTACCTGTTAAAGCAGAGCTCGGAATTAGTTGCCCATTTCGACCGATTCTCAAGAGCTACGTCTTCTATCTTCCCCTTGCCACGAGCGGGTCACAAAAGTGACGGTCGAGCGTCCAAGCTTGAAGCTGCAACTGGCCGCGACCGTCATTTTCGTGACATGTGTTATTTCATGACACATTTGTAACTAGCAAGTTTAATTCTACAATTAGACAATATGTTGTATCACACATATACATAGTTATGGTACAATACAAATTTCCTATATTTATATTTTACAAATAAATAAAATAATTTATCAAAATATGAATTGAAACTTCTATTACATATTCTCTTTCTATTAAATATTAATATAATATAATATTAATATAATTTTAAACATACAACATTAATATAATAAAAATATTGGTATAAATATTAATTATTATTATTTATATTAGTATAAATATTAATTATAAAGAGAACACCGAGATAATTAGTACAAAGAATGCTTGTCAGGAAATTTTTCATTTCTTTTTTTTACTAGTTTTTTTTTTACTAGTCCAATTTATATTGTAGGTATCACATCTAAATTGTCATAGCGATGTTTAGGCGACAGTTTCCCGGAAAGTGGAGAGGATAATGTTGGTACCAAGGAAAATCTCTACACGATATAATTTAAAGATCTGTTCTTTGTAACTACACTGCTTAACTGTGAGTGAAGTGAGGCAAGTATACGTTTTTTCACTCTAACCTTTTGCATTAGTTCAGCAGTGTGCAGTTACAAAGAACAGATCTTTAAATTATATCGTGTAGAGATTTTCCTTGGTACCAACATTATCCCCTCCATTTTTCGGGAAACTGTCACCTAAGGGTACGTTCAGATTCCCTACCCGGGTGGACTCTAATACTAGAAGTGCTATAGTATATGTAACATATACTATAGTGTTTCTAGTAATAGAGTGCATCCGGGTAGGGAATCTGAACGCACCGTAAGGTAAGCGGACAAAATTCATAAAAAAAGAGGGGACAGCGTTGGCAACGTTCAAAAATTCCTAGGATCCATAAATTAATTTCTCAAGGTTAATATCATTGTCGGACGGGAGAGTGTATAGAGTTGTGACAGGTTATATGTCACTATGTCAAAAACTAAATATTACGGGAGTGAGTGACAAGTTATGGAGACAGAGATTAACACCAAATTTTGTGAATCGGCAGTTCCTCGTGCTATTTTGTGGAAGAAGAAGAAGAAAGTTAGTAGCAAATGTCAAAAGCCGTAAATTTCAGACGTTATTTTTTTATATAATACGACCTATGGTAAAAGCAGTCGCACTGTTTATTTTTACGCTCATGAACTCGATGCAAATTATCTGAAATTTACGGCTTTTGACATTTGGTACTAATTGGTATTTTCTTCTTCTTCTTCTACTTCCACGAGGACTGCCGATTCAAAAAATTTGGTGTTAACCCCTGTCTCCATAACTTGTCACTCACTCCCGTGATGTTTAAACATCGTGACATAACCTGTCACAACTCTACACCTCTGTACACTCTCCCGTCCGACAATGATATTAACCTTGAGAAATGAATTTATGGATCTTAGAAACTTTTGAACATTGCCAACGCTGTCCCCTCTTTTTTGGATTTTATCCGCTTATCTCGCCTAACATAGCGATTAGTTTTTTCAAGTATATTTGCCAAGGATTAAGCGATTCGACGATTTTCGACGTCTTGGGCATTCTTCGCATGTTGCTCCAATTGTATTCTTACTTTGATTAAATCCCCTAGTTTTTCAGGCAGCACAGTCTCCTGCAACAAAACATTCGATGGATATATATGTACACACACACACACACACACACATGAACGCACGCATGCACGCACGCACGCACGCACGCACGCACGCACGCACGCACGCACGCACGCACGCATGCACGCACATATCCATTTTTTAAGGCTGAATAATAATCTTTTGTACTTCATGTTATATGGACGATACCTGGTATTTTTTCATGAGATTAGAAATTTCTCCATGTGATCGCAAATTTCCATCCAAAGATTTTGCAACTTGGTTTCTTCTATGCGAGGGGCAACGCGACAGAGTAAGACACACCTAAAAGATACAGTTTGTATTTGGTTACACAAACGACAAGATAAAAAAATGTATAGTGTCAGCGAGTATACTCACTTCTTGAATCAGAGTGTCTTGATGCGAATATTCTACATAGCTCGGAACGTGCTGAGCATTTTCAAAGGCAGAAATATCACTTCTCCACAATGTCATGGTATATTCGCCGTAATGATTACATGAGGACAATGCCTATGCGGTGTTAGTGTAGACTTTAAAATTTGAAATAGGAAATTTGAAATTTGAAATAAAATTTGAAATAGGAATTAGTTAGGCCTGTGACATGAAATTAGTGAGCACTGGAAATACTTAAACCTACAAAACCTTTGTATTTTAACAAAATGAATTCCTTCGCTGATACATTTTGAAGTATGTACGTACCTTCTAAGAAGATAGCAATATCGAGTCTAGATTGTGACCCAAAACTAATTCTAAAGCTCGGCAAGCATTCCATCGTACCTAACATAAATAAATGTAAGATTCATATAACAAGGAATACTTATTTATTGCAACCAGACTTTCTCTGGCGCATAAATGGAGAATCAGTCCTAAACAACTTTAGTTACAAGTAACTTGTATCTCATAAAAAATTAGAATAATTATATCGAGACTTACCTTCATGTTGTTTCCTAAGACTGCGCAATTAATGAGCGCATCTAATCCTAATGCCGTGTCGGAAAGTATATATTCATTTGAACATAGATATAAAATTGTTTCAATCGTTTTAACATTGCATTTCGCTTTGTCGTCCTTTGCAGCTTTGACACACTTGATATAATTTAGGTAACGGAATCTCCAAAGGCAACGGTTCTCTCTTTTCGTACTGCCTGAAAAACATATATCCATGTAGATAGAATATGTGCCGCGAAGAGAGCACATATTCATATCAAATAAAAAAAGTGTGAACAAACTTTTGCCTGGAAAGGCAGTCCACAGGTTGGCCAATGCCCAAGCGCTTTTTACACGAATACCAAGATTATTGTCGTCGGAACGTCTTATAAGTTAACGGAACAAAGTCAGCAGAATCAATTCTAACTAATGTTTTTATTTGTTGCTCATTTGTTAAAAAGTTGCAAAAAAAAATTTTTGTTATTCTGTTAGTTTTTTTTAAACGATGTTACGCTAAAGGAAGATTAGTTAGCGAAACAGTATGTAAATAATAACAAAACAATGAAAAATCGAATATTAAAAAAAAAAAGGAATTTGTTGCTAATTAGTTGCTCACAAAATACGCTAGTCCCAAATATTTTGCTTCGCTATTTTTTTTTAATAATGTTCCGCTAAAAGAAGATGAAGAGTAAACTGCGAGAAAAAAATTTGTTGCTCAGTTGAATTTGGTACTGGTGAATTGTCTCAATTTGTTGCTCTGGAAATATCCAAGTTACGAATTTGTTGCTCGCCTAATATGTTTAAATAACAGCGGAGAAGTTACCAACGTGCAAGGAGTCATAAGAGTTAACTATCAGAAAAAAAATTGTTGCTCGCTTACCAGCTTGCACGCTGGTAACTTCTCCGCTATTATTTAAACATATTAGGCGAGCAACAAATTGGTAA
Organism: Odontomachus brunneus; assembly: GCF_010583005.1. Classification (NCBI taxonomy): domain Eukaryota; kingdom Metazoa; phylum Arthropoda; class Insecta; order Hymenoptera; family Formicidae; genus Odontomachus; species Odontomachus brunneus. The sequence continues at coordinate 4,044,384 of NW_022639455.1, read as the reverse complement.
CTTAGATATTTCTAGAGCAACAAATTCAGGCAACACACCAATATCAAATTTAAGCGAGCAACAATTTTTTCTCTAACAGTTTACTCTTGTGACTCCTTGCCCGCTGGTAACTTATCCGCTATTATTTAAACATATCAGGCGAGCAACAAATTTCTAACTTGGATATTTTTAGAGCAATAAATTCAGGCAACACATCAGCATCAAATTTAAGTGAGCAAGAATTTTTTTTCTAATAGTTTACTTTTGTGACTCCTTGCACGTTAGTCACTTCTCCGTTATTATTTAAACATATTAGACGAGCAACAAATTCGTAACTAGAATATTTTCAGAACAACAAATTCAGACAATTCACCAGTACCAAATTCAACCGAGCAACAAATTTTTTTCTTGTAATTTACTCTTCATCTTCTTTTAGCGGAACATAAAAAAAAATAGCGGAGCAAAATATTTGGGACCAGCGTATTTTGTGAGCAATTAATTAGCAAAAAATTCCTATACTATTGTAATATTTGATTTTTTATTGTTTTGTTGTTATTTACATACTGTTCCGCAAACTAATCTTTTAGCATAACATCGTTTTTACAAAAAATTAACAGAACAATTTTTTTTCTTTGGCAACATTTTAGCTACAAATGAGCAACAAAGAAAAACATTAGAATTGATTTTGCTAACTTTCTTCCGCTAACTTATAAAACGTATCGTCAGAGGCCATGCAAACCATGTCAGATCTAAGATATAAGATCTGATTATAAATATCAGCCTTAGTAAGAATATTAAAATCAAAAATATCTTACAATTAGTCGTGTACATTTCCAATATTGATCATAAATAAAACATAAATAAAATACTCACCTTTTGCACGAATTTTGGGAAACATACGCGGTGATTGCGAATTACAATTCTAGACAATTTATTAAACAAGTCGGTTCCTTCTTCATCAGCCTTAAAGTAGTTTCCACTAATATTTGCTGACAGACCATTGTTTAATGTGTCCAGGTGATCATCCGCATTAAATTTATCCCTTACTTTTGTTTTTGTCGAGTCGTACAAGCGAACTTCAATGTCAGAAACCACTTGCATTGCACGATTATAAAACTGGATGGCCTCACAAAACTTCTTGATTTCTCATGCTCGATGCCTTTGAGAAATAGATTTATGCCTAAAATATAAAAAGTTTATAGACAAAATACTACATGTACATAGATATTAAACTAGATTAGATAGATATAAGACGAATAGACATGAAGTAAATAGAATCTATTTTCTATTGCCGAACTGACTAACTTGCACTAGTTCTCTTTCCCTCTTTTCTCTAACAAGACTTAACTGTGCACTTGTTTCTTTTTAAAGCTCATGTGGCCCCTCGCATTGTCTATCTATTAATGACATCAGAAGCAAGAAAATACACGCAAAAATTCATGCAAAATTAATCAAAACAAAAGTATATATTCATGAAGAAACATTTGCAATCAAATAACCTTTAAAACGTAACGTTCGAAAAAATTACACGAATAGTAATTACCGGTCTTACAGACTGCTATTACACTTCCATTAATTTTTGAATTTCCTTATAATGAAAGATGTATGTTTTTAATTATTCGGCATACTTGTAAAGGAGAAGAAATATTTTAATGTGACAGTATAAAAAAAATCTCATATATAAATGACAAAATATATTTAAATTGAAAGATTGTCAAGTAACAGAAAGGTGCGATCCCAGGTGTGCGATAGAAAAATTTGAAATATATGATAACATTCTCCTGTGCAAGCAAGTCGTCGCGGTGCAAACAGTATTCCCGTCCGATCACGCGTTCTCGAGCAATCAGCCTCGAAAGATTGTCAGGTGTCAAAAAAGTGCGATTCCAGGTTTGCGATAAAAAAATTTGAAACATATGATGACATTCTCTGGTCTAAATAAGACATCGCGGTGCAAACCGTTTTCTCGTCCGATCACGCGTTCTCGAGCAATAAGCCCCGAAAGATTGTCAGGTGTCAAAAAAGTGCGATTCCA
>NW_022639455.1:4041101-4041433 GCF_010583005.1 Odontomachus brunneus | reverse complement strand
AAAAAAATTTTGAAACGCATGATAATATTCTCCTGCCGAAATAAGACGTCGCGGTGCAAATCGTATTTCCGTCCGTTCATGCGTTCTCGAGCAATAAACGCTGAAATATTGTCAAATGTCAAAAAAGTGCGATTCCAGGTGTACGATAAAAAAATTTGAAACACATGATGACATTCTCTGGTCTAAATAAAACATCGCGATGCAAACCGTTTTCTCGTCCGATCACGCGTTCTCTAGCAATTAGCCCCGAAAGATTGTCAGGTGTCAAAAAAGTGAGATTCCAGGTGTGCGAAAAAAAATTTTGAAACGCATGATAATATTCTCCTGCCGAA
>NW_022639455.1:4027094-4041091 GCF_010583005.1 Odontomachus brunneus | reverse complement strand
AGTTTTGTTGTCCGATCACGCGTTCTCTAGCAATTAGCCCCGAAAGATTGTCAGGTGTCAAAAAAGTGAGATTCCAGGTGTGCGAAAAAAAATTTTGAAACGCATGATAATATTCTCCTGCCGAAATAAGACGTCGCGGTGCAAATCGTATTTCCGTCCGTTCATGCGTTCTCGAGCAATAAACGCTGAAATATTGTCAGGTGTCAAAAAAGTGCGATTCCAGGTGTACGATAAAAAAATTTGAAACACATGATGACATTCTCTGGTCTAAATAAAACATCGCGATGCAAACCGTTTTCTCGTCCGATCACGCGTTCTCTAGCAATTAGCCCCGAAAGATTGTCAGGTGTCAAAAAAGTGAGATTCCAGGTGTGCGAAAAAAAATTTTGAAACGCATGATAATATTCTCCTGCCGAAGTAAGACATCGCGGCGCAAATCGTATTTCCGTCCGATCACACGTTCTCGAGCAATCAGCCCCGAAAGATTGTCAGGTGTCAAAAAAGTGAGATTCCAGGTGTGCGAAAAAAAATTTTGAAACGCATGATAATATTCTCCTGCCGAAATAAGACGCCGCGGTGCAAATCGTATTTCCGTCCGATTACGCGTTCTCGAGCAATAAACGCTGAAAGATTGTCAAATGTCGAAAAGGTGAGATTCCAGGTGTGCGAAAAAAAATTTTGAAACGCATGATAATATTCTCCTGCCGAAATAAGACGCCGCGGTGCAAATCGTATTTCCGTCCGATTACGCGTTCTCGAGCAATAAACGCTGAAAGATTGTCAAATGTCGAAAAGGTGAGATTCCAGGTGTGCGAAAAAAAATTTTGAAACGCATGATAATATTCTCCTGCCGAAATAAGACGCCGCGGTGCAAATCGTATTTCCGTCCGATTACGCGTTCTCGAGCAATAAACGCTGAAAGATTGTCAAATGTCGAAAAGGTGAGATTCCAGGTGTGCGAAAAAAAATTTTGAAACGCATGATAATATTCTCCTGCCGAAATAAGACGCCGCGGTGCAAATCGTATTTCCGTCCGATTACGCGTTCTCGAGCAATAAACGCTGAAAGATTGTCAAATGTCGAAAAGGTGAGATTCCAGGTGTGCGAAAAAAAATTTTGAAACGCATGATAATATTCTCCTGCCGAAGTAAGACATTGTGGCGCAAATCGTATTTCCGTCCGATCACGCGTTCTCGTGCAATCAGCTCCGAAAGATTGTCAGGTGTCAAAAAAGTGAGATTCCAGGTGTGCGAAAAAAAATTTTGAAACGCATGATAATATCCTCCTGCCGAAGTAAGACATCGCGGCGCAAATCGTATTTCCGTCCGATCACGCGTTCTCGTGCAATCAGCTCCGAAAGATTGTCAGGTGTCAGAAAGGTAAGATTCCAAGGGTGCGATGAAAAAATTTGAAACATATGGTGACATTCTCTGGTCTAACTAAAACATCGCGATGCAAACCGTTTTCTCGTCCGATCACGCGTTCTCGTGCAATCAGCTCCGAAAGATTGTCAGGTGTCAGAAAGGTAAGATTCCAAGGGTGCGATGAAAAAATTTGAAACATATGGTGACATTCTCTGGTCTAACTAAAACATCGCGATGCAAACCGTTTTCTCGTCCGATCACGCGTTCTCGTGCAATCAGCTCCGAAAGATTGTCAGGTGTCAGAAAGGTAAGATTCCAAGGGTGCGATGAAAAAATTTGAAACATATGGTGACATTCTCTGGTCTAACTAAAACATCGCGATGCAAACCGTTTTCTCGTCCGATCACGCGTTCTCGTGCAATCAGCTCCGAAAGATTGTCAGGTGTCAGAAAGGTAAGATTCCAAGGGTGCGATGAAAAAATTTGAAACATATGGTGACATTCTCTGGTCTAACTAAAACATCGCGATGCAAACCGTTTTCTCGTCCGATCACGCGTTCTCGTGCAATCAGCTCCGAAAGATTGTCAGGTGTCAGAAAGGTAAGATTCCAAGGGTGCGATGAAAAAATTTGAAACATATGGTGACATTCTCTGGTCTAACTAAAACATCGCGATGCAAACCGTTTTCTCGTCCGATCACGCGTTCTCGTGCAATCAGCTCCGAAAGATTGTCAGGTGTCAGAAAGGTAAGATTCCAAGGGTGCGATGAAAAAATTTGAAACATATGGTGACATTCTCTGGTCTAACTAAAACATCGCGATGCAAACCGTTTTCTCGTCCGATCACGCGTTCTCGTGCAATCAGCTCCGAAAGATTGTCAGGTGTCAGAAAGGTAAGATTCCAAGGGTGCGATGAAAAAATTTGAAACATATGGTGACATTCTCTGGTCTAACTAAAACATCGCGATGCAAACCGTTTTCTCGTCCGATCACGCGTTCTCGTGCAATCAGCTCCGAAAGATTGTCAGGTGTCAGAAAGGTAAGATTCCAAGGGTGCGATGAAAAAATTTGAAACATATGGTGACATTCTCTGGTCTAACTAAAACATCGCGATGCAAACCGTTTTCTCGTCCGATCACGCGTTCTCGTGCAATCAGCTCCGAAAGATTGTCAGGTGTCAGAAAGGTAAGATTCCAAGGGTGCGATGAAAAAATTTGAAACATATGGTGACATTCTCTGGTCTAACTAAAACATCGCGATGCAAACCGTTTTCTCGTCCGATCACGCGTTCTCGTGCAATCAGCTCCGAAAGATTGTCAGGTGTCAGAAAGGTAAGATTCCAAGGGTGCGATGAAAAAATTTGAAACATATGGTGACATTCTCTGGTCTAACTAAAACATCGCGATGCAAACCGTTTTCTCGTCCGATCACGCGTTCTCGTGCAATCAGCTCCGAAAGATTGTCAGGTGTCAGAAAGGTAAGATTCCAAGGGTGCGATGAAAAAATTTGAAACATATGGTGACATTCTCTGGTCTAACTAAAACATCGCGATGCAAACCGTTTTCTCGTCCGATCACGCGTTCTCGTGCAATCAGCTCCGAAAGATTGTCAGGTGTCAGAAAGGTAAGATTCCAAGGGTGCGATGAAAAAATTTGAAACATATGGTGACATTCTCTGGTCTAACTAAAACATCGCGATGCAAACCGTTTTCTCGTCCGATCACGCGTTCTCGTGCAATCAGCTCCGAAAGATTGTCAGGTGTCAGAAAGGTAAGATTCCAAGGGTGCGATGAAAAAATTTGAAACATATGGTGACATTCTCTGGTCTAACTAAAACATCGCGATGCAAACCGTTTTCTCGTCCGATCACGCGTTCTCGTGCAATCAGCTCCGAAAGATTGTCAGGTGTCAGAAAGGTAAGATTCCAAGGGTGCGATGAAAAAATTTGAAACATATGGTGACATTCTCTGGTCTAACTAAAACATCGCGATGCAAACCGTTTTCTCGTCCGATCACGCGTTCTCGTGCAATCAGCTCCGAAAGATTGTCAGGTGTCAGAAAGGTAAGATTCCAAGGGTGCGATGAAAAAATTTGAAACATATGGTGACATTCTCTGGTCTAACTAAAACATCGCGATGCAAACCGTTTTCTCGTCCGATCACGCGTTCTCGTGCAATCAGCTCCGAAAGATTGTCAGGTGTCAGAAAGGTAAGATTCCAAGGGTGCGATGAAAAAATTTGAAACATATGGTGACATTCTCTGGTCTAACTAAAACATCGCGATGCAAACCGTTTTCTCGTCCGATCACGCGTTCTCGTGCAATCAGCTCCGAAAGATTGTCAGGTGTCAGAAAGGTAAGATTCCAAGGGTGCGATGAAAAAATTTGAAACATATGGTGACATTCTCTGGTCTAACTAAAACATCGCGATGCAAACCGTTTTCTCGTCCGATCACGCGTTCTCGTGCAATCAGCTCCGAAAGATTGTCAGGTGTCAGAAAGGTAAGATTCCAAGGGTGCGATGAAAAAATTTGAAACATATGGTGACATTCTCTGGTCTAACTAAAACATCGCGATGCAAACCGTTTTCTCGTCCGATCACGCGTTCTCGTGCAATCAGCTCCGAAAGATTGTCAGGTGTCAGAAAGGTAAGATTCCAAGGGTGCGATGAAAAAATTTGAAACATATGGTGACATTCTCTGGTCTAAATAAGACATCGCGGTGCAAACTGTTTTGTTGTCCGATCATGCGTTCTCGAGCAATCAGCCTCGAAAGATTGTCAGGTGTCAGAAAGGTAAGATTCCAAGGGTGCGATGAAAAAATTTGAAACATATGATATTGTTCTCCTATCAAAATAAGTCATCGACCTCATTCCCGTCCCATCACGCGTTTTCGAATTATAAGCCTTGAAAAGAATTTCTGATAATGAGTCTCTTGTATTGTCATAATAAGCATTAGTTTAGTGTCCTGCGTTCTCAATAAATAAACTCGAAAAGTTTTGGGTAAGTCATGCAGGTAAAATTTCAAGTAGACAAAAATATAATGTAAAAGAGAGGAACCTTGAGTATTATGAATATTTTGTGATGTCGGTATGAGAGGCATTTCATTTTTCTCGGATTTTGCTAATTAATATTGCATATTAAAATGACTGCGGTCTTAAGACAGATAAGAAAATATTTCAACTTTCAAAGGAGTCCTATCCGATGTTTGTTTGAAACTACTACGGAAGAAGCATCGAGGATTGTATAGAGTTACAATTTGTTGATCGCTTATCGTTGTTTGGACGATGAAGCAAACGGCGCGTGGCCGGAGAATAGGAGATGCTTTTTCTATAGCTTCCAAGAAATTTAAACGTGCCGGCGACATCTTTAAAAGAGATCTTATTCAAAGTTTCTTTGAACCTACGGAAGAAACATCGTCGATCATATCGAGTTACATTATGTTGATCGCTTACCGCTATTTGGATGATGAGGCGAACGATGTGTGACTGGAGAATAGGAGGTGTTTTTTCTATAGCTGCCAAGTAATTTAAGCTTGATCTACATTAGATGCTTTTCATTTAATGACACGAGTCGACATAAGCATTATTCTGTCTTTATTCCATATTCAATGAGTAACTAAGATAGGATGGTGCTTGTGTCGACTTGTGTTATTAAATAGAAAGCACCCAATGTGTTCTTTGCTTTCTGTTTCTTTCTCTATATCTCTTTCTAATCCAAACCTTAAGCTTAATCTACAATGTGTTCTTTGCTTCCTGTTTCTTTTTCTTTGTCTCTTTCTGATTCAAACCTTAAAGCCTGATCTACAATATGCTCTTTGCTTCCTGCTTTTTCCTGTTTATCTCTTTCTGACAAACCTTAAGCTTAAAGCCTGATCTACAATATGCTCTTTGCATTCTGTTTCTTATCTTCTATCTTTTCTGGCTTAAAGCTTAAGGTTTGAATCAGAAAGAGATAAAGAGAAAGAAGCAGGAAGTAAAGAGCATATTGTAGATCAGGCTTAAGCCAGAAAAAGACAGAAGACAAGAAACAGAATGCAAAGAGCATATTGTAGATCAGGCTTAAGCCAGAAAAAGACAGAAGACAAGAAACAGAATGCAAAGAGCATATTGCAGATCAGGCTTCAAGCAAGCTGGCGACATTGATCGAGCTTGGTTGAAGTGTGAAGATCGATCTAAAGCGTTAGGCTCAATACAATTAAAATCTTTGTTTCTATATGTCGTAGAAACTTGGGGTACGTCTCAGTAGAAAACTGAGATTTTTGCGTATTTATCTAAAATGTAATCCTTGTTGACGTTTAAGTTCAATTAATAAAGATGCAAGAATAATATATTATTTAATAGCAATCCGCGTCTGTCAATATATTGTGTAGTCTATAAATAAAATATAAAAAATTTTTATGTCTTTTATAGTCGCATCGATGGAGCTTCGGTTGTTGCTGAGATTTTAAGCGCAAAAATTAGTAATAATCCCACCCAAAAATGCAAGATCATCAAATAAATGCAATTGAATATATAAGTGACAAGAATCGTATCTAAAATCAACATAACTTATTGTCGTGCGACTTGATTATTAACGTTGTTGTACGTGTTATCGACTACTACTAATTACGAGAGTTATAAAAATAATTAAAAATTAACGGAGTTGCGACCCGATTATTAACGTTGTTGTACGTGTTATCGACTACTACTAATTACGAGAAAGTTTTAAGAATAATTAAAAATTAACGGAGTTACAAATACATGCAATTTAACTTAATACTATACTATTATCTTGTTGTGTGGTTTACATCCTGACTTTCCAATTGAACATTCTACCTTCTGATTGCTCCATTGTGACACTTTAAATATTCGCTTAGGATTTTAACTCTGATATAAGTCTTTACACTGACACTGATATTGCCATCTTGGCATTGACACTGACACTGATATTGCCATCTTGGCATTAACACTGACACTGATATTGCCATCCTGGCATTGGCACTGACACTGATATTGCCATCCTGGCATTGACACCAACACTGATATTGCCATCCTGCCATTAACACTGGCGTTGAAACTAGTATTCTCATCTTGACACTGAGCTCCCGGCTGCTCTGTTATGATACTCCGAAAATTGCTTCATAGCAACACTGATATTATGATGCGCAATACTTTTTTTGGAACTTCTAACTGCTTATCTCGCGACATATCTATTTTGGACGGTTACGTAAAGACACTTCGTCACGATAAAAGCGCGAAACTTACTTTTGGCACTCCCGACGATATTCGCGCACTCATTCTTCTCCAACGAATCAGAGAGACGAGAAACGACAGACGAATTCCGTTTTGAAGCGCCACTAATACGATGAACATGTGGTACATTTCTCGGAACTACCCGTACTACCTATTCATAGCCATTCCCGATGCTTATTTGACGATATCTCGTCATGATAGACGCGCGACTTACTTTCGGCACTCCCGACGATATTCGCGCACATCTTTTCTTCAACGGGTCAAAGAGACGAGAGCAACGACAGACGAATTCTGTTTTGAAACGCCACTAACGATGAACATGCGATATATTTCTCGAAACTACCGATCATCCGTACCGTTACATAGCCATTCTCGATACTTATTGACGTTATCTCGTCACGATGGACGCGCGACTTACTTTCAGCACTCCCGACGATATTCGCGCACATTATTCTCCTCTGACGGATCGGTATCGCGAAGAACAACGATTGACGACTCGTATTTCCAACGGCCATTAATATCATGCCCAAACGGGCGTTACTCTATTCAAAGGCGTAAACTGCTTGTTCCGTATATACCCATTTCGGGCGCTTATTGGCGATATGTCGTCACGATAAACTCACAACACTTACTTTCAACACTTCCGGCGATGATTCGGGCACGAGACTCACATTCGGCGAGCCAAAATCGAGGAAACGAGACGATTCTTACAATCAAAGTACGTTAACCGTCACGTCGCGATCCATTTACTAAACTAGGGTTGCCAATTCACGAGACGAAATCAACGCCGGCCGAGCGCTAGATATGAGCAAATAAAGGGTATAATGAGTTATTGGACCCGTTATTTCTGAGTGGCGTTGCAAATTAGTTTCAAAGTCGCTGCTGTGAGACGCCACTTCCTTGAACAAGAAATTGAGATCGTGATACGATTAAACGATGGATGGAATACATATTCGTTTTATTAAATAGTGAAGGATTTAAGGTGTTTACAATAGAAGTCGTAAAGTCGTAAGTCGTAAAAATTGACCAATCACGATCAAGTATGAGAAGAATAATCGCCCGCTTAAGGGCCATCCACAATGAGATTGGCAGTGGGTAGTAAAATATAAATAGTAAATAATCATAGTCGATTATTCTTGTAATAGTTGATTATTCTTGTAATAATCTGTTCTTTCCGTCGGAAAAAACAGTAAAGCAGAGTTTACAATAGAAATCGTCGAGTCGTAAGTCGTAGAAATTGACCAATTGCGGTCGATTATTCTTCTCATACTCGATCGCGATTGGTCAATTTTTACGTCTTACGACTTTACAATTCTATTGTAAACCCCGCTTAACCTCTTCATTAGTCACTTCTACTAGAAAGAACGTATCAGCGTGTGCAGTATACTTCTTGAACTAGTGCAAGAAGTTCAACTGGAAAAAACAAACGTAAATATTTATCAATGGTCTGATTCAGACCGTCAGAATGGTCTGAATATTGTGAATTGTAATTAACGACAGAGAATGGGTTTGTTAACCGTATTGAAAAAATTGAAACAAAAAGAAAAGGAAATGCGCATTTTAATGTTGTACGTATATATGTTTGTGTACCTATTTTATTTATTTAGCATGTGGTTGGTTTACATGTTCACAGGTTAATAATTCCTCATTAATTGAGTGCGCGATAAATTAAATAATTTAATATTTTTACAGCAATATTTAGAAGTAAAGTTATCATATACATAGGTTATAACACTTCTTGGAAAATATTTCATATTCAATTATATTAGCATTGGATTTTTTTTGTTTCAGAGGCTTGGATAATGCAGGCAAGACGACAGTGCTAAAGAGACTCAATGGTGAACCGATAGACACTATATCGCCAACTCTTGGTTTTAATATTAAAACATTGGAGCATCGTGGATACAAGCTCAATATATGGGATGTTGGTGGACAGAAATCATTGCGTTCATACTGGAGGAACTACTTTGAATCTACAGATGGACTTGTTTGGGTAATAGACAGTGCAGACAGAAGAAGACTGGATGATTGCAAGACAGAGTTGTACAAGTTATTGCAAGAGGAGAGGTTGGAGGGTGCGAGTCTCCTTGTGTTTGCCAATAAACAAGATATGCCTGGTGCATTATCTGCATCTGACATAGCAGAGATTTTGGAGTTACCTAATATAAAGACACATCACTGGCAAATTTACAAGTGCTCTGCTGTAACGGGTGAGAACCTAGAAGATGGCATCAACTGGATTGTGGATGATATTGCAGCGAGAATATTCTATATAGATTGAATTAAATTCACGAGTCTGTTAAAACTAGTATTTGTCGTCTCATTAAACATAGCATTTCTTTAAAGAATGATATTTTATATTGAAATTTGCACTGTAAAACACACGTAACACAATATGTAGAGAGATACTAAGATCTCGCAATTATTTGCATATATATATATATACACACGTACATTCGGAATCCTTCCATCTGAGAAGTTATAATGAAGGTTCCTTCATCACTAGATAATGAATTATGCAATTAACTGTTTTGTAATTTTGATATATTTTAGACACGTACACTTTTTCTGAAGTTTGACAATTTACGCTTATTTTCTGAAGTTTGACAATTTACACATTAAAAGAATTGTTAAAGAAAGGAAGGTCAATTAAGTATCTCACAGTATACTCCCTTAAGTTTTTTCTCTCATTTCTTAAGTTGCTAACTTTCATCCTCTTGTCACTTCTTTTCTGTCCATTTAACACCTTTTTTCTTCTTCTGCGTTGGTACTCTTGTTGTCGGATATTCTTTTAGATAAAATGATTTTAATAATCCTTGATCAACAGTATTTTTTCTCGTCCCTTCGAATACATTCATAATCTCTTCGACGAGTGTTTTCGAGAGTTTCAATTTAAATTTCTTTACCAGAGCTGTGAATCTTGCTACAAGAAAAAAAACAGTTCTTTTTAAATTCATGGTACAAGTAACTGTATATTTTTCATAACTCTGTGGAAAATTGAATAAGAGATTATAACGTAACGTAATTATCACCAAACGTACGTCGAGAAATCTCAATATTTTTCAGTGATATCACAAAATGACCGAAGTCCCGTCGTTGCCTCTTTTTTTTCGGCGCCATTGCTTCGTAATTTGCTCTTCTCAGAAGTATCTTTCTCTCATTCGGTCCGACAAGCTGATAATTGCTCAGAATACCGCCTAGCTTCACTACGACTTCCGGCTTGAATTCTTTGATCGTTTCCAATTCTTGCAAGATATTCTTATTCGCCCAAACATTCTCCAAGTCCAGAAAGCGTAAAATAATATCGGACGATGCAATTGCATGAACTAAGACTAAAGCACCCTGTGCCTTTAAAGGATTGTTGCCCAGATATAGTTCTTGAAGCGTATTATTTTTCGTTAGAGCTCTTGCGATGTGCACGGCATCATTTTCTGTGAAACCATTCCCTGCGGAACGCGAAGCAAATATAAAGGGCATTTACATTTCAAGATATTTCATCGCGAGAACTTAAAAATAATTTCAACTGATTGTACTACATAACATTGTACTTAATATCTAGATTATTTTTTTTCAGTGATACTAAAAACGGGGAAGCGGGGAAGAAAATTAGTTAATTAACAATATCTAAAATGTCTAGTATTAGATATTAGGTGTTAATTAATATTTTCCCCCGTTTATATTATCGTTAAAAAAAGAAAATACAGTTAAATATATACGAGATGAATCAAGCTTTTACAATTAAGATTCAGCTTCTCGATATTCTGTGACTGCAACAGCAATTGGCACAGATAAGGCACGCACTCCGATCCGAGTCCGTTCCAGGACAAATTCAGGAAAAGCAGCGTCTCATTTTTCCTGAGCCCGTCTGTCAGAGCTTTCCAGGTATCAGTTCTGTGCAAGGAGTTCCAGGACAGGTCCAAATGCTTCAGAGTGTCGACGCGTGACAGCAGGTCCCGCATATCTCCGGAACACGACTCGTCCAGACCATTTCCCGACAGATTAACGCTCTCCAGAGCTGAACTGTCAGATATTGCGGATGCGACATGCTTGAAACCCTCGTTCCCAATGTCGCAGTCGTCAAGATCGAGCGTCTTTAAGGTCGTGCTCGTCGATATCGCGTCGTATAACTTCCTCGCGCCATTTGCACCGATTCGGCACGCTGATAACGACAGGCTGGTGATCGCGTTGTTCTCCAGCAGCAGCTTGTTTAAGTGCCCGCATGCTTCCTCAGACAGCTTGTTGTCCTGCAATGGAAATTACGAGCAATCGTTAAGAAGAGAAAAGCAGAAATAAACATGTTCGACACCGATCATATGTCAATATATTGAATGCCGCGTTGGTTACAGAAAAGTTCAACTGATGATTGAATCATTAAAGGTACGATAAATTAATTTAAGACGTACACATTTCCACTTTATTCCATCGGTTCTCCATTGACCGTATCTTTTAGAGATAATTATATTTTATATGTAACTTAATGAAACGTGATATTATTTGCAAATAATCGTCATTATATTCAACGTATTAATACAGAATCTTGAAGAACTTATTCTTGAATCACCTTTAATTTATATTTTGAAACATTTTTTTAATCAATATTACGTAAAAGAAAAATTTTACAAATTCAAAATCGTGAAAGTTATTTGTTTTTTGCACTTTCATACCTTGAGATCCACTCTCCTCACGAAGGTGTTGTTTGTCAGACCTTCGCAAATCGCTTTTATCGCTCGCGATTCGAGTCCATAATAGCGCAAGTTCACCTCGTCGGTCACGAGCATGTGTCTCAATAATTCGATCGGTCTCGAGCCGGTACGTTTTGCCGCGTCGTAATATTTCCGTCCATAGTCGTCTTGGTAGATTGGCGGACGCTCGTGCAACAACCAGAGAGCTGGTATTAATCCGGGGTCGGGCGGGACTGGATACACCGTGTAAGGATTCACCAGTTTTAGTTGGGAATCGCTGATGTCTATGTCGCGCAGACACGGATGGACCGAGCTCTCGGTGGTCGTCTCCTCGCTTGCGATGGAGACCTCTTCCTCTGGCGTAATCAACGTCTCTTCGGATTTGGTGACGTCCACTTTTCTCCTAATCTACCTTATGTTACACAAATCGGATCGATCGAGATCAAATATGATTTTGTGGGAAAACGTCCTCAAGATTTATTTGCGATCTTGCAGCTTAATTTTTGATATCCTTTCGTCAAGCAATAAATCAAGAGAACAAGATAAAAAAATCAAGAGAACAAGATGAAAAAGAAGGAACAAAAAGAAATATTTCGTTCATATTTGTTAAAGTGCCCTATTAAGCTATAGATATCAAGCTCAAGTTACCCCGATTGGACGCGATTCCTCATCCTTTTCTTCAATCTTGGTTGTCATTTCGCCTACTTCTTCCGCTTCGACTCCCATTATTTGATCTATTACTATGTCAGTCTTGTCAGTTACTTCCGATTCTTCTTCTTCTTCCTTTTCCATATAGATATTATATTTGTCGTAATCCCTCCATGTATCCGCGTATGAATAATCCAAAGTTTCGACATCATCGGTATCTTCTAACGTCTGATCAGTGTTTGTGCGGATACATAAAGTTGCGTATATTATAATTTATTTTATTTATTATTTCGATATCATGCACGATTTTTTGTTGTTGAATATATAACAGTTTACAATGCTATTTTAACATTTATATTTACAATAAAATATATTCTTTTCCGACTGTTAAAGAAAAGATTATACTAAGATATTATAAAAACCAAATTGTCATTTGAGTACTTGCGAGAGATCCATATTCATGGGTTTTGCATTTGTCATAGTTGCAAATTTAATAAACTTTCATATATATATAAATATTAAGATTATAAAAGGATACATATATAACTTGATTTCTGAATTGCAACAGTTTGACGTATGAAATCAGCCACGAATTTATACAACAGAAAATCAGCTCGAAGAAGACGATTGTGAATGCAATTTGTTCACGTTGTTATGACTTTTCTACGCCTTCACTTTATCAAGTAGTACTACTCAACGGTGGGTCAGACGTTCTTTTTTTCTGTGATTATAAGAGAAATAGACAACGCTTTGGTGTGAACGCGCAATAAACGATACTAAATACTGATACTTTGTATGCATTATTGGGCGTGTTCAGCAGAAAAAGCGCTCAATGAACAATCAACGATTATTGGTTCTTACTGTTAGATCCCTAAATCTAGATCAATTACATTGACGAATTACTCAACTGTTGTGCAACTGTTGAGTTCGCTGAACGCACCCATTGTTTTCCCAAAATATGTATCATAGCCGTAACATTTTTCGTTTAACGTTACCACGAACGATCCGACATCTTCTCTTCATACATAATAAAATAAATACTAGTCTCTTCAATACCGTGTATGATACCTGTTCATGCTGACCACATATGCTCTTATCGTGGTGCGCGTTTACGTGTATGTATAATTATGACACGATATGGTATACGATATAGCATAGAATTGCAGAAATATATTCCGGGTAAGAAAATAGAGGGAAAATAAAAATTTCCATTGCGTGAAATGTGAAATTTCATCTTCCATTTCGTATGAAAAATTTCATTGAATCATGCGAATCTCAACGCGTGATCTACCAATTTCTTCAAATGATACGCACATGATTTCAAAACTTAAGTCGATATTGTCTAGTCAACGTTTACGATAAACATCGGCGTGTCCAGAAGAAGCTGTCCACTGCAACTAAACATTACTAAGACGTCGTCGATCGGCGACTACTGCGTTTCACATGGGCCGTATGGCCTCATCCGTCGCGGGGTGATTCATCCACTAGCTATCCGTCAAGTGGCTCTTCTGGGCCATTGTATTGTAATTTCGGCGGATCGTTCATTCACACAGCGATGCGGTTGTCGCGTCGCGGCAATGAGATAGCTCCACCGGCGCTTTGTTAATCTGAGACGCGCCTCCGATGGTAATCGTCCTGTCGACATTATCCCTAATGAAACAATCGCGAGGGGCCATTGAAATCGGCGCGCCGAGCACGAGCCGTCGGCGCTCGAACCACGCATCGGGTACAACAATAAATCGTCTTACACAGTTTTACGTCGAAGGGTTGTACTTTTTATTGAAACCTTCCATCGTGTCTTAGATCTATGCGGGGGAGGAAAGAAAAGGGGATAGGGTGGGGAGGAGCATTATGTACACGCACTCATTTGCACACTTCTCGATGTCGGACACGAGTAATCACAACGCGCGGGTATCCACTATCTATCGTCGATGAGACCAGAAGCATTAGTTCGTTTATTATTTATAGGTACGATTCGTATAGTCGATTTATATGTCGACGAGCGAGAGCGAGAGCGCGCGAAGAGAGAGAGAGAGAGAGAGAGAAAGAGGAGGGAGGGGGGGGAGAGAGAGAGA
>NW_022639455.1:4011163-4026408 GCF_010583005.1 Odontomachus brunneus | reverse complement strand
GAGAGAGAGAGAGAGAGAGAGAGAGAGAGAGAGAGAGAGCTGAAAAAGAAATAATTCATAGAGGGGAGAACGAACTATTGCTTGTGATCTGCGAATTTTATTATATATACGAGGCGAAATAAAATAAAAAATATAACATAATATATATATAATATAAAATAATATATATAATATATATTTATATTTATATATATTTATATATATATTCACCGTATCTCTCGTTTCTCTCTCTACGCATTCGTACAATATAATATATAATTTTCTCTATAAAATATAGAAAGTATTTGTGTTACAGAGATTTGTTCCTTCCTGCTGTAAATCTACGTACATCTACCTAGGGCGAGCTACGCTTCTCGGTTTAAATTAGTTTACGCGCGTCTAACGCAAACGCATCGCTTGGCGAGAAACGTTATTAAAAACAAGATGAAGAAGAAGAAAACATACATTGCACATCGAAAAACGGGGTCGACGATGACTGGGGAGGGAGGGGGCGAGGAGGGTGGATGATAATGATTCGGATGAGATATACGTATGTGAATTTATTTACATCGCTCCACGATGCGATATAGCGTCACTATATACATCGTTCGCCTTCACTGCGTCCAAGCGCGTCTTTTAAATCGTCATTTACACCGTTAACGTGGTCCTCACGAGCCAGCGTTCTAAATCATTATTCACGCCGCTGATGTAATCTTTGCAACAACGAATCGATGTTTGCCATTTCATATACTATAAAGAAAAGAAATCGAAAGCTATAGCAACAAATTTAACACGCAGCAACAACTTAATCAGCAATAAAAGTTGCGCTTAGACAATTCATGCGTCTGAAGACGTTAAAATTGCGAGAAATAGTTCCACGTCGTTTCATCATTGTAAATTTCGACGGCGTGTATAATTTACGCGCGAGACACATGAAATAACGACGTAGTATGTTATTCAGGCCGCTTTTTCGCTGCATTAAGGGGGATAACAGGTTCTCTCGCAGTGGCAGTATCTTTCAATGCGCGAAAACCCACGTGCGCCGTGTCCTCGCGAAATTAAAATTCGACCGAGTGCCGTAGATGGACGAACACGCGAAGTACCATAATATTCTTACGCAACGGTCCCGCTTCTTCTATGAGTATCACAATAATATCGTCTGAAGGAACGTTCGAAGCCCAACATTATATATAATACAAAATATACCTTCGCGTATACGTGCGATCGAGCGATATCTGCGCAATGTTAACATTAATGATCGTGAATGCAACGCGTCTGGAAACGAATTCCTCTTGCCCAAGATTTATTTACACACATTATGTCATACGCTTCCACGTTTCCCTCCAGTTCGTACTTCGGCCACTTTAACGAAGCGCAGCTTCATTTCGACGATAATACGCGACTAACGTACATACATCTCGTAGTTGTCACGGTGTCACTCGTGCGGCGAAAACTTCAACGATAGCGGCGCAAACGCAGAGTACAATAAAACGAATATGAAACGAGTACAAGATCGAGCATAAAACGGATATGAGATTAAGACTAACTTAGGGATGGCGACGCCGAGCAGGATGAGGGGCAAGGAGTAGGAGATACAGACTTAGCGAAATTAATAAGTACGAGCTATGTACATATGTACAACGATATAACAACTGGTCATTTTTCATTAAAATTATTTATAATTATCGATCATTTATTGTCATATCGCAGGAGTGCGGGAGGACCGAATGGGAAGAATGAGAAAGGAGGAAACTTCTTTGTGCGCGACTTTCTAAATTTACAATCTGGAAAATATGTTTCACGCCTGAGTCACGTTGTAATAACCTCGCGTGAAGTCGATAATTTCAGCGGTTGTCAATATACCAAACAAGTGCTACGAGTAAACCGTAAAATAATATTGTAGTGTAAAAACAATCGACATTTATACTCTTCATCTCGTAATGCATAGTTATAACGTAATAACAGTATATAACGTAAGTAATAGTGTGATTACTGTTAAAGTCGCGAGTTCTTCTTTCCCTTTTCTCCCCGTTCGTCCCTAGGATACTCTACGCGCTGTCTCGACCATTGCGAGGGATAATCTCAAAGGAGAGCTAACTTACCGGAAGTTATCCCGGAATCGAAAGGTCACGGTTACCGTTATCACATAAGAATCAAATCGTCCAGGTAAACTCTCAGTCTCGGGTGTTAGATCTACTTCCTGTCTAGCGTCATACGTCTCTTATATTGTTCCTAAGAATCTTTGTTCTAAGAATCGCCATCGTCGCGGTACACGCTCCATATGTTTCTCCGACCGGGAGAAATTCGGGAGAATTCTCGGGACATCGTTGAGCCGCGTTCTCGCAACTGTTTCACTTCAACGACATTCGATCACACGTGCACCGTTAGCACTTGATGTGGTCCCGACGTCTGGCTGGTACCTGGCTGCTGATGCGGATACGTCGGTTCCTGCAGTCTGGGCTTGCTGTAGGGCTTGTGCGCGCCTTCCTCGTAGCTGAAACTAGCCGTGTTGTTCCTGGCTTCAGCGCTAGGTGGTTTGTAGAGCGGCGGTAAACGATGTCTTCCTTCCTCGGACACCATCTCCAAACTCTCTTCAGTAGCGGTCAAACTGCCGAGCGAAGGACCTGACAACGGTCTCACGACCGACACTCTGGGTTCGCCAGAGTCCTGGTCTTTTAATGGATTCGCGTATCTCCTCAGGTTCTCCTCGTTCTGGAGATTATTCGACTTTTCGTCCAGATCGCTGCGATGACGGTGCAACGAAGTCTCGCTGCTGGTGGTTGCTGTCAGACTCGACCTATGCCTGACGGATTTGAGGTACCAAAGGCCACCGAACAGCACCAATACCAGTATTGCTGCCAATGCACCGCCAAGAACGGCTACATAGCTACCGACATTGTTCGCACCCGCTGAGCTGGGCTCGCTGAGCAAAGCCGTCTCCACTTTGACTTCCAAAACGGAGGCCAGAGCGAGAGGTCTTGCTAGGGGACGACTGAGCGCTTCACCAAGATCTCTTGCTGCAGCGGCTGCTGCTTCGGAGAAGATGGTCACTTCTATTGTGTCATTGTCACCAGGTTTCAAATCGCAAAGCAACACCACCGACTGTGGTCTACGCGGATCGGCGAGAAGCTTTCTTAGCCGACGACATAACAGTTCTACCGATGTACCGGCAGCCAGAGTGTCCCTCCTCAGCAGTATCGTGAGTCTCGAACAAGTTGGCCCAGGTGTGGACTGACCAGGCCAACAAGATGGAGGAGCTGGTAACGCTGGCGGTCCCACTCTCCTGCCGGTTTCGATGGGTCGACACTCACCCCATGCCGGACATGGCGGTGCCAAGCAGCTTTCGCCTGGGCTAGGAACGCATACCTCGTGGGCTAAACAGGAAGTGCCATTGAGGCAGTTACCCGGACCACACCAGACGTTGCTACACTGATTCTTGCCGTTTCGACACTCGCACACGTTGCAATCGTCTTCCCACGTGGCAGCCATGCAGCCAGGTCCACCAGCGGTCCTGATTTCGCATCGAATGCCGGTTCTGCCAGGTGGGCAGATGCAGGAGTAACTCGCGATACCATCCACGCAGGTAGATCCGCCCGTGCACGGGTCGCTCGCGCATTCATTCACGTTGATACGGCAGTCCGGGCCAGTAAAGCCTGGTGCGCACTCGCATCTGAACCAATTGACACCGTCAACGCATTTACCGCCGTTCAAGCACGGCAGTGGTTGACAATCATCGACATCACGCCGACAATTTGGCCCTTCGAAGCCCTCTCGACAAACGCAACGATAGTTGCCGTCCGCGGTGTTTACGCAAGTAGCTCCGTTCTCGCAAGGACTGCTCGTGCACGCCGGCGACGCGATATGGCAAGCTGCGCCCTCCCATCCGGGTGGACAGTGACATGTGAAGCCATCACCGCGATCCTGACAGGTGCCACCGTTTCGACAAGTGCCAGGCTCGCAATGGCCGCCGCGCAATGCGCAAGTCTTGCCTTTCCAGCCACCGCGGCAGATACACGTGAAGTCCGCCACGCCATCCACGCAGGTACCGTTATTGCGACAAGGTTGCGTCATACACTCGTCCACATCTGGAAGAGAATATTATCCTTTTAATATGTAAAACAGATCTTTGTCGTTTCGTCATCTCTGTTAAGCTACCTAAATCGAATACGAATTATGTTAGAATTAAGCGAATTACTAATTTAACGTTGGGGCATTTACGATTTTACTAATCTAGCAAGAATTTACGTTTTGAAAGTGGAGGTGTTAATTTACATGTTAACGTCTCACAAGATGGTTACAGCATAATGTTAACACCAGATTTTGGTGCTAACATTATCGTTGAAAAACTATCTCTAATAACAGCTTTTTAAATAACAAGATATTACTATCCATTTTCAAATGTAAACTCCTGCTAAACTGATAATACTGTTCGAGTATTATCGATATAAATCGAGAGTGTAACACTAAATTAGTATCTAATTCTTAATTCTAATATAGCTTCCATTAAAATTTTTCACGTTGAGGACTATTATCTTAACTTAGATTGTTGCGTCAAATATCAAAGATGGCAGTCCACTTACCTTGATCACAAAGATCACCGCTCCAGCCTTCCCTGCAGATACACTGGAAGGAGTTCACTAGGTCGACGCAAGTACCACCGTTTAGACAGGGGTTACTGTGACAGTCGTTGATGTTCTCGTGGCAATGTATGCCGGTGTAACCCGGATCGCAGGTGCATTTGCCGCCGCTGCAACGACCTCGACCGCCGCATGGCGTGCCTTCGCTGCCGCAGCCGAACTGCTCGTCCGTCACGCCAAACTGGGGGTTGTGCGGGGCCGGTTCCGAGCAGTTCTTACCTTGCCACTGTTCCGGACAGTGACAGTAGTAGTCGGTCTGCGTTTTGTAGCACGGCGCCGAGTTGCGGCACGGATTCGGGCTGCAATGGTCGCGATCGATTTCACACTGGTAGCCGGTGAAGCCAACCGGACACACACACTCGTATGCGTTCACCAGGTCCCGACACTCGCCGCCATTCTGACACGGCTTGGACGCGCACTCGTCGATGTCGACGTCGCAATCCTTGCCGGAATAGCCGGCGGTGCAGCTGCAATGGTAGTCGTTCACCAGGTCAATGCAAAGCGCGCCATGTTGACACTGACCGACACAGTCATCGATATTCTTCGTGCAATTCTTCCCCGTGAAGCCACTCCGGCATCGGCAGCTGCGAACACCGAAATCATAAGTAACTTACCGAGATGAGATCATAGGTAACTTCATTATCAAACTTAATTTCGTTAGCAAGTTTAGTGAAAAGAAAGCAATTTGTGAGGAAAGCGGCGTTATATACTAATAACTTTGTTAAACTGCAACAAGCAATTTTAACAAGCAACTGTGTTAAATTGCCGGCATTATAAAAAGTAAGCAAATGACAGCGGATACCAACTTGTAGTCGCCAGCCAAGTTGATGCAGGTGAGAGAGTTCTTGCAGGGCGGTTCCTTGAGCGTACACTCGTCCACATCGAACTGGCAGAGTATTCCTTGCCAGGCGGGTGGGCAGTTACACACGAAACCGTTCTTGCCGTCCACGCAGGTGCCATTGTTCTGACAGGGTTGCGAGGCACACTCGTCGATATCGGTCGCGCAGTTCAGCCCGGTGAAACCCGGAGCGCACACGCACTGCGCCGTCTCCCCGTGCTCATGGCAGGTCGCTCCGTTCAGACAGGGGTTGGTTGCGCATGGGTTGTCGATCTTCTCGCAGGTGGGCCCGGAGAAGCCGTCCGGACATGTGCACAGATAGTGATCCGGCGCGGTATTTTGGCACGTGCCGCCGTTTTGGCACGGCTCGTGGGTGCCACAGTAGTTGAGGTCTTGGTCACAGAGTATGCCGCCCCAGTTGGTGTCGCAGATGCATTGCCAGCTCGAGCCGTTGCAGTAGCCGTGTTTGCAGCCCGGATAGGGCGTGCACTGGTCGCACAGGTCGCCGCGCCACCCGTGCCGGCACTTGCATTCGTAGCTGACCTCGCAGTAGCCGTGAACCGGGTGGCAGCCCTTCTTGCAGACGGCTGGACAAGTTTTTAGGATATTCTCGTTGTTATTTAATCTCGTTAATTTAAAAAAAAATAAAATAAATTAAACTTGCATTGCAAAAATTCTGCAAAGTTAATGAAGTTAATAACAAGGACACAGATGTTACCGTTAACACAATGGTTACTGATAATAAATTATTAATATTTTTCTCTTGCGGTTTTCGTTCGTGCATCGATTTTCATAAGTGCGATGCAGAAAATGCATATACAACTGTGTTACGACGATCTATATTACTTCGTGTTACACACCGTCGAGATTCAACGATAAGTCACGTTACGCAAGCATCGACGCGAGGTACGTCGATGCAGTGAGAGAGCGTGTGTCCGCATGGAATTCGCTCGGGATGTCTCGGGACATTTGAATGATGACGTGAACGGATTAACCGACCCTCTTATCCGTCTTCCGTGCATGCGACACGTAATAGCCATTGAGTCGGGCAAACGTAATTAGCGCGGAGATGTGTAATGAACGAGGCACGAGCGCACGCGTCGCCGCTGAGAGACGAACGCGGAAGAAGACACGCGCTCGCGCGATATGCTTTCTATGAATTTTTAGTTAAGATCAGACATAACCATCGGACGTCCCACGGTGTGACGCATTGAAGGAGTAACCGAAGCAACAAGTAAAACGCCGTCTCAGTACAGGTGGTTGGAGGATGAAATCGAATTTCATGCGACCAAGGTATCGTACCTCTGGAAACAACAACGACGACGACGACGACGACGACGACGACGGTGAACGTTGGGGAAAAAGACGTCGATGACGATGACGATGACGATGACGACTCGATTTCTCTTGCCTCCTTCGTCCACCCCGGCCAGATGAAAAAAGGAAAGACAGGAAGGGACGAACGTGACGGAGATCTCGCCAGGACCGGGCAACTCAATTAGCCGGTGGGACAGAAAGACAGATGAGAAGTGACAGAGAGAAGGATTATCCCCCCGACCATGAAACGAAAACTCATGCCGCGCTCGCGACACGCGTGTTTGTACCTATCCTTTCGGGGTTTGTGCCGGTCGTGTTGCGCACCAACACTTTTACCGTTACGTCGCGTATGTACCACGCCGTCGTATGTACACGCAATTATTGTGCATTTGCGCGTGTACACATATATACGGTGCGTGCGCGTGTATACCGCCCGCGGCATTCTTAATGATTAATAGCTCCGTTGCTTTCTCTCTTTCTCTCTGTTTCTCTGTCCCTTTATCTTTCCTTCTTTTTCTTTCCTCCCTCTTTTGTTTTCTCATACATACATGAACAAACGGACATTTACGGGTATTTACGACCGCACCTCGCACATGATACTTCGGGGCCTCCTAAATGACGACGCATTCGCGACAGGCTTTTCTTGCCATGGTCACACGTTGTATATATGCCTCGCCATAGCTGATGTCTTCCTCGTCATTCTCGGACGATCGAGCCAATCAGCCGTTCCCCGGTGCTTTTACTACGATCCTACGAAGAGAGATCCTCGCCGCAGCATCGACTGCTGCGGCGGCCCTTTCGCCGTTTAGAAACTATAAATCCGCCGGGCTCAAACGAACGCGCTTGCTACTCATGCCTACGGGCCGTGGTTGATTAATACGCCGGCAGTAGGTAAATTAACTTGCGCAATTCGCCTTTGCGAAGCCTATCCCGGCGACTTTTTCCCGCGTCCTCCTCGCGATCCTTTTTGCGCGACGACGGGACAGCTGCGCGAAGAGGCGGATTGCGGGACGGCGGTTTTGCGATTTTTCGCGCGAAAACACCTTGAAGCCTCGCCACTTTGTGCGAGCGTGCGTGCGTGCGTGCGTGCGTGCGTGCACGATTACGGCGTGGTTGCGTCATTCGACGCGGAAGCGTTTTCCGGGAAAATTTACGCTCCGCGGTCGCGTCGGCTGCACGAAAAATTCTGCGATTCGTCGGTAACCCGCGCGTCGAGTCTTCGTGACGCGGCTCCCCCCTGTGAGAGTGTAATTATGGTTTCATTGCTCGCGCAAGATGAAAATTTATTTCGACGAGAAATAACGTGGTCTAGTGCGTTATTAATTTCATGTAGAATTTCCCGCGAAGCGAGCTTCTCGGACAACATAGGGATTCGATTTCTTCTTGATGGAATTCGGAGAGAAAGAAAATCTAAAAAATAGTGAATTTTCTGTCACGGGTACTATAACATATTTACTTAATTCTAAGTTCCTTTATATAAATAGAATAAACAATTGCTTTTGTGAAAAGTTAAGATTTGAAAAAAATGTATATTTTTTTTAATTTGAGAAATATTTTACTTCAATATAAATAAATAAAAATATCTACTATTTTTTAGATACTTTTTCTCTCAGTATATTGAGATAAAAGTACCAACATCTGGATTGTCATAATTGGGATCTAACTCTAGATATTCTTATTGTTTTGGTCTCTAAATACGATGATTTAAACTTTTGACATAGAATATATGTATATATTCAATATTAATTCTACATTAAAAGTCTAAACATTGGCACTTTTACCTTACTCGTCGCGACTGAAAAAACAAATTTTGCAGCATCTTCACAAAGGAGTTGTTTTTTTTCACAAATTAGTACTCAATGATATATCATTTTAATTGTCATTGTATCGACTTATAGAAGTTTCAGAAGATTGTGCGCAAATTTAGTGCGACGAAGCGTTCGTTGAACCTGCGAGATCCTTTCGTGGCTGCCAGATGTTAGAGGAATACTAGCGCTGGTGTATGTATGTATGCATGTATGCGCTTTAGCCCGCAGAGATTTTACCTTCTCGCGCTGCGCGACCAGGTTGGCGCATCGTGTGAAGAGGATGCACGAGTGAAATTCTCCTATTGACCTTTCACAAGCGCGACAAAAATGTCGGAGCCAGTTCTCTCCTTCTCGTAAGCGAACGCGACTCATCGCCTCACGAGCACGCGATCTCCGCCGATAGTCTCTCTAATTGGGGTTTGCGCATTTTTCCCGTCGTCTAAGTAGAACGTGCTCAAAACTCGATAACTCGATCTTTCTGCATCGTCGGATGGGAGAGACTTTCCTGTTCTTTTTTCCTTCGTGCCGCGTGTCAAGACGATCGTGTCTGTCGGCGCGATCACGAAATCTGCTAAGTTCGCAAACGAAAACGCAGTGATGCGAACGCATGCGTCTAATGCGCCAGACGAGGCGGATTGTCAATCCGTTTTTGAGACGATCGGTCGGTTATCAAACGGTGAAACCTTAAAGTTCACAGTGCCAAGGAAAACGAGCAGCCTCGTCGCGAAGCAGCCGCGTGTTATTTGAATTCCATTGGCATAATATCACGAGCGTGGCGGACTGTGAAACGCGAATGTACCTTGTGCAAGCGAATTGTTATTTCAGTATTCGAAACAGCAACGAAAGGGCTTCGATCTTCTTTTTCTTCTCCCTATCGATTGATCCCTACTCTTCCGTCTCATTATTTTTATTTATATATTACACGTTCCATTATTAAGGCAAGTGATAATTCGATAATACGACTTATATCTCTGATTCGTATCCTTCAATTCGCGGTATTTCGGTCATGAGGAGCCTTGGTATTTCAAGGACATTTAAGATATTCAAGGTATTTTTCGTACATTTTATTTCGAGGAAAATAATATAGAGAATACCAGCACGCGTATCAAGATTGATATAAACAGATTTCTGTGGATTAATATTTCGATTTTTACGAAAATATTAAGACCCTTAATATTTTCTCTGAATACTCTTTTATCGATAAAAGTATTTCTAAAAATGATTCATAAATCTTCTAATTGACTACACCACTTTTAACGGCACTTTTAGAGACACGATCTCAAGTATTCTCTTCTACAAATATCTTTTTATTTAAAAAATAGCATGCAATAATTTTCAGCGTGTCATTTCTCGTCCCTGACGTGATGATTCCACATGACCGCGGTGAGTATCTGGGGTAGCGATTATGTAACTTTCTTTTTTAAATAAAAACATGAAAATTCATGTGAACTTTACACATTGACAACTTTAACGATCACTTCTCGAAAGCAATGAAAATATGAATATTTTCATAGGAAATGGTTCACTTTTCACGAGTTCACGTTAGAAGAAAAGATGTGTGATCGATACGGAGGTGCCGTGAGACCGCAATCAACTAGTATCAAGAGACAAGGTCTGTCTTTGGTTAAAGGGTTAATGCGAAAAGTGGGACTTACGTGTCTATCTAACGGCCCGAATCTCCAGACGAACGCGGCCGGTCCCGACCTCCTCGCACGTCCCGTCAGTCGGTCCGTTTGAGATCGACCTTATGCGCATTGTGCCCCGAGTGTTGCAATGGGGAGGGATGACAGTAACCACACGTGGGGTCACGGAGAGGCGGAAGTAACGATTAAGCAGCGAAGAAAGAGCTGTTATATTAGTCGGCGCAGCATTGTGCGACGGGACCTGGCGTGATGTGTCGCTACCTTTGTGCGATCGTACGACATGCGTCTAACGTCCGCCCATTGAGGCACGCTTCGAGATAATTCGCGTGTTTTACGATCCGTACGGGACCACGGAGGGCGACGGAGGCGACGGCGAAGAGGCGGTGTGTGGAGGAGGCGGCGGCGGCGGCGGCGGCGCTCGATCATCTTTTGATCCGTCGTGGCGTTCCTGCGCGTTAAATCGCGGACGTGACGGAATCGTTCGTCGCAGCGTGCCCGGAGGCACGAGAATCCGGAACGGCGAAAAGAGAGATGGAAATCGCGAACGTGGGTAGCAGCTCGACCCTTCGACCCTTCCGTTGTCGCTCGTCTTTCTTGAGCCCACTGTCTGTTTCCGCGTTCGGAGTCTATCTTTCATATTCATTCAAGTCTTGCGCGAAATATTTTGGTATATTTCGCAATCAGTGAAACACACCTATAGTTCCCCGCACATAAATTGGCTTTGGAGGATGTATTGCCTGCCTCAAAAATGAGGAGAAATTCTCGAAAACATTACAGATTAATCTACATTGCGTCTAAAAGTGATCACAAACGATTTGAGACTGATTCAGAGTCTGTATCAAAAGTTATTCCATTTTGAATTGTAAGTTCATCAAACACTATGACGTCATATAACGTTATATTGTTACTTGGAACTATTTTAATTCATGTTGTTACGGGAATATATAATTGATATCTTTAAGTAAAGAGAAAGATAATTAAAAAATAATAGCAAGAATCTCAATTTTTGTACATATGTACTTTAAGTATTCAAAAGATATAAAGTTTCATTGCGAATCAATAGACTATAAAAGAGCATGATGTCGTGAAGTATAAAAATATCTTTTGTTATTTAATTGTATCATATATACACACTATACGGAAAACAAATATTAATGTGTTTCTAATCTTCAGTGACACTTTGTAGGCATCATGCACTACATACTTGAAGTCTTTATAAACAATATTGTGCCATTTTTCAGAGCTTCCCACAAGAAGTGGAAAAATATAATATATTATATTTTTTAGGATGTGACTTTGTGTACAAGGACCCCTCAATGAGGGACTGTACATCTAATTTTAAGAGAAAAAAGAAAGAAAGGATGAACATACACTACAATTGGGCAAAACTGAAATTGGAAAAATGTAAATCGTCGACGATGAATGTTGATTTTGCATATTTCGCGTGGACATTGCGAAAGTAAGGCGTAAGATAAACCTTGTTCGTCGACGCTGGACGCGAACCGGATTTTTTTTGTTCTTCTCTTCGGAAATTATCGGGAGTCTCGCGGCGAACGACGGCGATTATTAATAGCCCGGTAATCGAATCGCGAGGCCTCGTTAGGCCCGGAGGTGCGTGCGCGTCTCGTGAGAAATCGAGTTAAACGACATCCATGGGTATGGTCGGTACTTGCGAGATTTCACGCTCCAACGAACGAACGAGGTGGTTGTTCCTTCGGCGCGGTGGAAAAATCGGCGAACCTCCTTCCGCGATCGATATCGACGATATCGTTCTTGCGCGCGGCACGCTTTCCGGCGTGCGTAACGAGATGATAACAATGACGAGAAAGGAGAGGCTTGCACCGCGATAAGCTCCGTGTCCATCTCGAACAAGTTCTCCTGGATAAGGAAACTCTATAGAGCGAGCTCGTTAGCCGTGCGAATTCTCTTGATCAGACTCTTGATTGTGCAGCCGATAAAAGAAAGGTTGCAGCACTTTTACTTCGATAAGTTTCGCAAGGCACATCGCTTCTAATAAAAGAATTTGTTTCTCAGTAATCCTCACACGGAAAAACAAGTTTGGCGGAACTGAACAAACATATTTCAGTTGAAGGAAACAGAATTTCTGGTTTTTACGAGCCAAATTCGATTCTAAGAACTAGAGATTCCGTTTTTTTTTGTTTGTTTATTGTCAGATTAATTACCAACCGTGATAAACGCGCATAATTAATAATAAGGGAATGCTGGAGTCGCAACGATGAACAAAAAGTCAGTAATGTAGAGAGGATCGTCACTAACAGAACCATGCTATTTTTTTCCATGTAGAAGATACATTTTCTTACGAAGTATTTTCGAAGTGCTTCGAGGTTCACCGAGATAAAAGTGTTGCAACCTTTCGTCCAGCAACCATACAAAGAGCGCGTAGTTCTTTCTTCGTCAGAAGAAGAAGAAGGAGGAGTAGACGGAGATGATTCATGAAATGGAGGAAGATGTGCATTGGCTCAAAAATCACGATACGATACGATGCGATAAGAAGTGTGTATGCGCGTGTGACGTAACGTTTCGATGAAAGCAATTTATTCGCGAGATCGTTCTTTCTGTAGGAGAACGACGGGGAGGAAGCGTCGAGGTATATGTTCGCGCGAATTTCTTTTTTACGCGCCATGTTACGCAACGTGTTATAATTAATAGCACTCATGGTTACGCGCGGTGGTAGCGGTACCTCGGGATTAATCGGTGATAATTCATTCTAAGTCGATGCGCACCTGCAGCCTCTAATATTGAAATACGCTAAGGGCTTCTCGGTACTTCGACTTCTCGAATCGCGCGCAATTGCATTCCCGCGTAGTCGTTCAGGAAAGGAAGGATTACCGTCTGCGCAGAATGCGTGACGAAAAATTGTTTGCAAGCTTAGAAAAGGATGCCGCAAAGGAAAAACTCTCGGCACAATTCTTTCGAACATGACGTCTCAGAGGTATCGAGTATTTTTACACAAAAAGAATAATATTTCTTTTTCTTTTTTCATATAAATTCTTTGCAACTTTACTATGTTTCCCTAGATATGCAAAACAGACTGTCAGTATTATATTTATTTATATATAGCAAGTACTATAACAAAACATATTTATTAAGTAAAGTACTAAAACATATTTATATTTATAATAATACGAAATATTTTTCAAATAAGGAAGTAGATATTTTCTCAAAAGCTTTTTATAAAAGCTGTTTGTTATATTTAAATAAAAGAATTTAGATTTAAGTAAATATGTTATATACTAATACTCACAATCAAATAAATATTTTTTATTTTTTAAATACTTTTTCTCTCATAGTATGAGGTCTATTTTGCTAAGAAACAAGATATTTGTTCCTTAAAAATTTTGCTAGAAGAAGCAAAATTTTTAATAGCACATTTCAGTTCTTAAAATATAAGCAGTATATATGGAATGAGGAGATAATCTGTTACTGCAGAATATGTCGATTTGTTATTACATCTATCATTCCTCGGTTATGTGTACAAAATTCCATAGTAATTTTTATTATAAAATTCTCTTCGTGTAATGCACTCGCAGTGGTAAGATAATTACGTGCTCGACATGATGGATTGAATTTTGACTCACCCGTGTTGCACTCGTTGCCCGTCCATCCATCGTTGCACACCTTGTCGCCGTCTTCGCTGCAGTTGTAATGACCGAAAACGTCGTCTCTGCTCCTGCAGAACTTGGTGCAGGTAGCGTTGTAGTAATGTTCGTCGCACTGGACACGTATCCGATACGCTAAGTGAGCGTTTCTACCTTGATGATTGAGGGTGTGCCATGTGGACTCGGGCAGGACGATACCACTGTAACTCGTTTCCTCGATCACGCCGGCGCTCGGCACGTCCCTCGCTTGCAGAATCAACGTGAATTGCCTCTGCAATGAGAAATGTATTTCCAAAAATTATCTTCCAAGAATCACTATGATAGGACCGACTTGTTATAATAAATTCATATAATAACTTGATTTTAAACGATAGCCTGTAAAGAGAAAAGTTATATAATGTGTGAAATCAGGTTGAATTTCGTTTTGTCGCTTCAACTTGTATTCTTTTCAACTAACCCTTGAATCCTAAATGTCAAAAAGTTACGCAAATCCTAAATATGGGAAAAATTTTATTCAGTGTATTTTTATTTGCTCATAACTTCCGTAAAAATGATCAAAATTCAA
The DNA here is from genome assembly GCF_010583005.1 of Odontomachus brunneus. Taxonomy (NCBI): domain Eukaryota; kingdom Metazoa; phylum Arthropoda; class Insecta; order Hymenoptera; family Formicidae; genus Odontomachus; species Odontomachus brunneus. Next base: position 4,012,001 of record NW_022639455.1, on the reverse strand, counting down.
AGAATGACAACGTTCGAGAAGTTGGTCTGGGTAAATTTTATTCATGTTTAGAGTTCTAGTGTGTTAATTTTATTTCTAATCAGTAGAATACTCGAATAAATCTTTACGTCAAGGAGATACACGTAACATAAAACCACGAAAGCCCGAAGTAAAATCATCGGCATCACACGGAGGAACCGTCCGGACCGGCGTTCGTAATCCGACATCATCGTGACGCAACGGAGTCGGATTAAATACAGAACGGTGATGTCACGGGCGACAAGGGCTCGTTTGAAAGAGGAAGGGAGGTGGTTTGATGAAGGCAGCAATTAACCCTTGCCCAGCTTGAATAATTCCTCGCCGGGCATGGTCCTAAGTGGGACCCTCGGAGCTGGTACTTTTGCAAATTTATACAGCGTCCGCTGACCTTCCGGGGCGGTTGAAATTATACGATAGTGTAGGGTTACCAATTTTTTTCAGACGTTTATGTAACCGGGAGAGTTACATGAAAGCGCATCCGCCGTGGATAAGTACGCGCGAGCGCGAACGCAGAGGAACAACTTCCACTGTAAACGGCAGGCTGTAAACATACGCGTCGATCCTGGCGCGATAAATCCGATAATGGGAAACAAGACGAATGTACAATGTCGCAACTGTCGCGTCTCTGCTACCTTCCTCGTTTACCGGTGCAGGACGTGTCACGTAAATTATCTCGTTATCGTTTTCTCAAATTACAGCGTAATTCATATACGTGCGCCATCTCGCGCGGTTGAACTCGACGAGAGAGAGAGGGGGAGGGAGGGAGAGGGGAGAGAGAGAGAGAGAGAGAGAGAGAGAGAGAGAGAGAGAGAGAGAGAGA
>NW_022639455.1:3982322-4010867 GCF_010583005.1 Odontomachus brunneus | reverse complement strand
AGAGAGAGAGAGAGAGAGAGAGAGAGAGAGAGAGAGAGAGAGAGAGGGGGAAAGACCCAACATCGCCTTGGGCAGAATTTCGATATTACCGTGAGCTACGTCGTGATGATTACCGAGTTGCATTTGAATGCATTCGTAATGCGCACGGTGACAATGTGCGCGCAGGACCGGCTCACGGTTGATCGGGATAATTGCGACGGTTTGCACGCGAAGATCGACGCGTCGCCGGTGCGGTCTCGTGCTTCATACGGTTGACATATCTCCGCCATCGTGTTGTGTCCCGGTCGTTCGCGAAGAAAAGGAACCCCGAGATCGGTACCACCAATCAAGAGCCGTGAGTGACAGCAGGCTAATGCAATAAATAAATTCGAATCGCGCACACCGGCCGCGGAAGACGCGGCTGTCCGCTTCGTGTAGCCGCACGCTGGCACCCGACGGGGTTACAACACGGGAGTCGGGTTGGCGATGGTAGAAAGCTGGAAGTGTTCCTGATGGAACCGGTCCCGCGAAAAAAGATCAGCCAGCAGCGCGCATCGGCGTCTCGCGTGCGCTCACGTCGGTATAATGAACTTGATGATCCTCAGAATTAGACAATGAGCGCGAATGAACTCTGCGAGAGAGAGTCTGGACGGCGCGCGATTTTGTCTGTGATCGAAAAAAGAGTCTATCTGTGACATACGCGTTTCGAGAGATGCGAAAAGAGATTTGCTTCACAACTACGAAATTCCACATAATAACTTTCACTATAAGACTCTCCGCGTACTCTCCGCGCAGATTTGTGAATATTTCCGATTTGCAAATATTACGTATGTGCTTCATTGATATAGATTTCGTTAGACGATATATAAAAAATATTATATCCTCCCTGTGTATAGCAATTTTTGCCCATCTTGTTACTCTTTGCTTTTTACCCTTCGATTAGAAAGATATTTTTCGCTGGAACAAGTTATATTTTGCGAAACTTTTGGCAAGAAATAGAGGGCTCATGCGGTCCGACAGACTAACTCCCGTCTCCACTGCCGTTGGATCTGCTTCTTACGCAACTGTCGATTGAACGCGCGAATAGTTTCTTGCCGGCTGACTTCTCTCCCGCTTTTGGCATCGTGCACTCGTTCGACTGTGCGCTCGTGACCGAACTGCTAACTGAACCCGTGCTTGGTGACTCAATTTCCCTCGGAAATCGAAATGTTTATGCACTGCGTAAAGTGCGGCGCATCAAAACGGTTCGCGCGCGAGTCAAGTTTCCCCGTTCGAGAAATTGCGAGAACTCCCGCGTCTCGCGCGTGCTAAATCTGGTTGAAACGACTGTTTCGAGACAGGGATCGAAATCGCAAGAATGACGTATGTCTTTTCCTTGTGTCTTCGCGACAAGAACGATATGCCGCGATGATGCAGTCTTCGCAGCACAAAGAACATGTTGTGGTCAATCCGCGACGCGTCAGACGTCTCGCGCTAAACGTAAAGTCAGCTCTGCTCGCCGGCAGTACCTAGAGCAGATGAGCACTAATTGGTGTTAATTGGTGGCTCGCTCGAGGGCCGGCTTTCCCACGCCCGCGACTTTCGTGCTCGCTTTTTTTTACATCTTATATATATACATATACATACATATATATATATATATATATATATATATATATATATATATATGTATGTATGTATATATGTATGTATATCATATATGTATATTCTAATGCGACTGACCGGCCGTCGCGCTTGCTTCCTCGTGAAAAGAACGTTCTTTGTGCTCCGTGTCGTGACACTTCCTTTGTCGCGCCGCTCTATTCCTCTCTGCGGCGACTTTGTCACAATTGAGACGTAAATGGTTTAAGGTTAAGGTCGAAGGAAGTGACCAATATCGTGTTAGATTTTTCGATTCTCCGGCTCGATAGATGTACCAAATTCGTCGTATCTACGTGTTCGCAACGTGCGTTACATTTTCGTGCTTTTTTCGTTACATTTTATGAGTTGTATAACACATAGAGTGCGGTATTACGAGATGTGTTGCTTGCTTCTTTAACACTTTCTATACCTTTAACTTCTTTTACACCTAGCGGGCATTAATACGTTGGAATTACCAAAAATAATGTCATAATCACTGTCGTGTTGTCACACTTCACACTCGTATATACATATATATATTCATATATAAAAACATATATATATATTCATAACGAGCGATTACGATATAATTTCCAATAACTCAAACAAATTAGTGCACACTAAGTGTTAAAAGCGCAAACTAAATCTATAGTGACGTGATATTCTATTTTCTATTTCAGTAGAAAAATTGCAGAGCGATTATGTGAGACGTACAAACAGTCTATTCTCTTTACTAATTAGTACTGTTAATTTATATTAATTGGTACTACTCTCTCTATTAATTAGTATAAGAATTAGTGTATTTATCTATTTAATAATAATTTTTTACGTGAAAACACGAAGTTTGCTTTAGATACATATTTCGTTTATTTCAGGTTTTCGAATATTTTAGGATTTCGAAATCTTTTCCTATAAAATTCACATTTCATTTTTACTAATATTAGTATATTTCTAATTTGAAAAATGCTTTATAACTCTCGTGCAGTGTTTATGGTGAAGATTTTTGAATAAATTTAACGCATGCCTCTCGCACATGACATCTTTGCGAAATCTCGAAAGGAGTGGTAACAACAAGCGGAAATCAACTGCGGTCTGCCACATTTCACTTTCCGGATTATACAAAGCGAGCCCTAAATGTCCGTTGTTACAGGGAATTATTGCCGCATACGCAGTCCCGGAACAAAGAAACGAACATGCGTAGTGTGCGCGAGAAGAGCCGAGAAGCATCGGCGAAGGCGGCGCAATCGTGAATCTAGGAATTCGCGTGGGTGTTTCGCTACTCCGCTCGCAGCTTCACAGCCACGCGGGCGTACCTGACGAATTTCCCCTTTCACCGTTAAATACTGAGGGGAAATTGAAAGTCAGCCAGGCTTCTCGAGGAGCAGCGTCCCGCCGTGACCGAGGTAGATCCGAATAAATGAAAAGCGACGGATGAAGATGAACGACCGAATCTTTCATGGGATACATCGAGGATTAAAATAAGATAAAGCGGAGAAATCGAGACTGCTCTGCTAAGTAGTGCGATATAACGATCCTTCAATGACAAAGTACTGATTAAATTTGACGAGGACGTGTGTGCACGTTAAATAACTATCGGCAAATCTCCCGTCACGAAATGACAAATATTAATTTGATTATCGGTATGAATTATATCGCGTCGTTCTCCGATTGACCCGCTCTTTTGACCTCTTAAGGAAATATAATAAGTATAACGCGGAAGAGAGGAGAGCGTGGGATGCGCATACGTGTGCTGCTTCGCGGTCGAATGCGTCATCTTGTATTCCACGGCCGTGCAGTACGTAGCATGAATTATCCTGCTTTTTAAACCGTACGACGTCGCGTACACGCGCGTAGACCATTATCCGAGTGCGCGTATGAACGTGTAAAAAAACGCGCCGAAACGCAGCGGGAATCGCGTAGCAGGGTCTCATGGTCGCGTTTGGCGACAAAAAGCTCTGCCTTTTCGCCGTTGAACACACGCGGAGAAAAATCGTGAGGCAGCCGCGCAACGACGCCGACGATCCGTGCGAATCGAACGCGATGCCGATGGAATAGCCGATCGATCCTTGTGAGGGAGTCGCGTCGAGGGAACTGCCGTGCCGACCAAGTCACGTAGGCGTAGGAAATCAATTAAGCCGAGCAATATTCTCGGAGAAGTCAACGCACGTCTATTTCCCCGCAATGGCCAATTAATTAATTTCCTGTGCAGGCGGAGTCGGTTCCGAGTCGGCGATCGACACGAGGTTTCAGATCTCTTCGCGGATTGAAAGTTTTCATGTTAAATATTCGATAAATATATTTATGGATCTCATTTTTTTAGATGGACTTGGATGACATATAAGTATGTGGATACTAGGCTAACGTGATGTATTAGTTCGGAGTGATTTTAATGTATTGAGTTAAGTATGGGAATGAGAAATAATGTAAGAAGGAGCGCGTAGATAGTGTGTAAGTGAAGACGAAACAAGGCGTTAGGGCGGAAAAGCAATATTCAGGGCAGAAAAAGTGTATAGATAATAGAGGTTATGGCGTCATAAGGAATGGATAGTGTAGGTAATGCAAGCAAGTTTAAATTAGTATGGTAATGTAGAAGAAATTATCGATAGAGGAAATATATAATAGATGGTAATAGAAAACAGAAGTACACAAGGGATAGAGGAAGAAAGGTATACAAGAAATGAAGAGGATAGGTTTGGTCGTTAGATGGGATAAGGAAGTAAAATAAAGGTACAGGGAAGAAGGGTGACACAAGAGTTGATGGGATAGGTGTTGTGCAAGTAAGACGATTGATGTGCAAAGAGGAAGATTATAGGATATGGAAAACTCCTCGGCGATGTAAGCTGACGGAGATACATAGGAAGTGAAAAAATGAAAGAAGAATCACTTTATAGAGTTAATAGGAAGCATAGAGTGGAGTAATGAAATTAACAAGACATAGGAGAAAATTAGAAGATGAAGAGAGAATAAGAAAAGCAGTGAAGAGATCGGATAGAAAGAGAAGAGATGAAGGGATAGGTGTGTACAGTTAAAAGGAAGGACAGAGTTTGGAATATTGTGTAGGAGGGCGATATGATGTCCATTGAGCGAAACAGGAAAGTGTAATTAGACAAGAAAATTCCGATTAAAATTACCACAATCTTTAGCCATTCATGTTTCATCAGAAATTTGGTTAATTCAACCAAACTTCTTTTTTCCGTGTGATATTTTTCCCCGCGTGTACTTTCAATAGTCAAATTATCGTGGAGCGTCATCGAGAGGTTGATCCGGAATTCGCGCAATTTGCATATCCGGCGTAATAGAGCGTCGTGGCGGAGCCAATTCGAGGCGAGTCGAAAAGGATCGACGGAAGCGAACGGACACGTGAAGCACGTAGAATCCCGCTGTGAGGCTATCTGGCTGGCTGCCTGCTTGCCTACCTGCCTGCCTGCCTGCCTGCCTGCTTGCTTGCTTGCTTGCTTGCTTGCCTCGTCCGTCACTCTATCGGGACTATGACTTACGTACGTGCGCGCGTATGTATGCGTATGTGCACGTTGGTAAGCGCGCGGAGGCAGGTAGATAGGTACTTACGTACGCCGAATAGAGCGCGACGAGTCCCTTCTTTCTCTCTCTTCTCTACGTCAGACGACGTGTCTTAGGTTTCGCGGAAAAGATCGAACGAGTCGTACGTGAGGACGCGTACAAAAGCGAGGACCGGCGACGATCGGTCGTCAACGTACCTTGGAACGAGAGTATATCGAGGCTTCCCGTCGATTTCTCGCGCCGATCTATTGCCCGCGCGCGCTAACGCAATTCCCTTTAATTCCCGACGCAGGATTCACGATCGGTCGCGGTAACGCGACGCTGGACGACAGTGCAGTTCGTCGGTTATCTCGAAAGTATCGGTTAATATCTCAATGGCGACGTTGGAGGAGACATTCTCGTAGGAAGACACAGGGAAGGACCTTAGCTCTGCCAGCTCCAAATACGCAAGCAGACGAGGAGAAACCGTTTTCTCGTTAAATTTCTATTTTTAGATTGAGCCTTTCATTTCGATATCAATATCGGTCGGATGTGCACGCGTGTGTGTTACTAACGTTACGTAATGTGAATCGCCTGCGTATCGTCAGGAAAGTAATCGCACACGGCTCGGGCTACTCGTCTCGTAGCGGAGAATCAATCTCGCTAATTGACCGAGCCGGAACACCGGACAGCGCGTCGCGCCGTAATTGAAAAAAACGTGGCGACGCCGAGGAACGCGGCGCGAACAGAGAAGCGGCAAAAGGTGCGCGCCGGTTCTGGTTCTGGTTCTGGCTGTGGAGCTTGCCCGCTCGTCGGAGATTCTGTCCGGTATGCCGTCGCGGCGCGTCCACCTCTCGGTAGCGCATTCCCTTCGGCGGCGGAAATCTCCGTTCTGGAATCCCGGAGACCGTCCTCGCTTCCCAATTAGCCGGGTAGCTAATAAATCTCGCGGCGTACCCAGAACTCTCCGCGGAGGGAGACTTCGGGAGCGGGAGAAGGAGAAAGAGCGGAGCCGCGTACAAGGGAGCTGAAGAGAGATGAGAGGCGGAGGATGAAGAGAAGGAGCAAGAGGAGAGAGAGAGAAAAGGATAAAATGACGAGAGAGGGAGAGAGGATCCCGCCGTCGGTGGACGAAGAGAAGACGCTCGTGGAAGAGAGGCGTCCACTATCCGCGAGGGCACAAGGCCAAGTGCACGGCGCGCCTTCTTCCCGCTTAAAGGAACCAAGGTGGAAACGGCCGTGTGTAGTCGCACGGCGATGCTGATGATCGCGGCGCTGGTAGTGGTGCGTTACCAGCATAATATAAGGCGAAAGCCGAGGGAGAGACGCTACGCCTCGCATTAAACGCTCCCAGACCTCCTCGACTCGCGGCTGCGACCGCGGCCGCGTTACTCTGCGAACGTACTTGCGCCGGGCGTGAGTCGACTCAAGGCTTGCGACATCGTGCAATGGATGTGTGTTTGTTATCGCGCCTTGTTGACGATACTCGTGATCGTCGAATGCGTAGAGCGACGAAAGCATGGATCGCTTTCACACGCGCGACTCACCGATTCTCGCGAAAACGATTGCGGGACTGGGAACGGATCGTTGAAGGATCGACGAGGATCCACACATCCGGTTGTAGATCACCCCTCGCGCTACTCGCACATCTCGCGCGCCAATTATATTATATTAAAAAAATGCCGACGAATCATAGAAATCATTAAGTCTCTCGGAGAAAACGCGAATCGAGAGACACTGTGCGTCGCCGTTCGTCCGAACGGTCTCGACAGCCTCTCGAGAGAAGGGAGATTTAAGCGGGAGAAAAAGAGAGGCAAAGAGAGAGAGAGAGAGAGAAAGAGAGAAAGAAAGAGTTTGGTATGCGCTCCGCGCAGCGGGTTCACACACGACCGGCCCAAAGGAGAGGACCTCGGGGCCCCCTTTTTCTCCCTCCACCGCACCCAAGCCCCCCGCGGACGCGGGGATACATCGAAGCGAAGAACCATCGCCCAAAGCGTGGCGACATTCTCTCCTGCCCCCCTCGGCACCCACTCGGCCGGCGCTCGTGTGCACGCCGTTGTATTGTGCACCTGCCTGTGTTTACGCGCGTCCACCGACACGCGCGCCCGCAGCTGCGCATTTAGTAATATAAACGGCCAAATCTCTCGCGAGTAGAGACAGAGCGAGAACCCGGGGAGCGAACAGAGCGAGAGAGCAACCACTGTGATTGCGACCACCCCCGGGGCGATTGGCGTAAAGGGAGCAATTTCGGCGTGGCGAGGCAACAAGAGGACCGGTTCGCGCGGAACTTTCGACAAATCGGCCGCGCTTCCGCGTGTTAAAAGACCCGAGTAATTTATGCGCCCGCGGTGAAATCCGCCCCGGTGCTCGTGAATCGCGCCTCAATGGGGGCAGCTCGTTGATCCGCCGACAGCTACCGGCTCGAGCAGGAAACCGCGTTCGTGCACGTTCGTTTGTAAAAAGTAGCTTCGCCTCGTGTGCGCTATCAATACGAACCTGGCGCCTGACATTAACAAAGAAAAAGAATTCTAGACATATACTAAGAAAAAAATGTTTAGTATTTGTAGCTATAATCGCACATCGAAGAAAAAATTACTATAAATTATGGTCAAGAAAACCATTTTTTTTCTTACAAAGTTTCTTATGTGTAAATGTATTAATAAATTAATGTATTAATAAATTAATAAATAAATAGTGATAACACAATAATTTCGTTGGAAATCAATATTTTTGGACACATTTCTCTCAGAGATATAGAAAAGCCTCAACTCTATAAGATAGTAAAATAAAAACTGCAAATAAATTCGCGCTATTTTGGCATTTTCCCGAACCCGTTGCAACTTTTGGTGAACGATCGAGTATTCGTTCGGGTCTCACACAGACTCAACATTGTACATGGAGGGTTACAGAATATTGAGTATTTTTTACTTGCTCGTTACTTTTTTAACTCCTTTGCATTCTTCCATACTTTGAGGTGTGAAACAAAATGAAAAAAAGACGATACAAAAAACAGGTACAAACGAGGTACAGACTATGTTCAGAACTTGTCTTTTTTTCTGTCGTGTCGAACGACAGGTTTGGATTCGCGCGCGCGCGCGCGGACGTTCTTCGTCTCCTCCGTTCTCATTTGTAACGCGCACGTGTAAACTGTTTTCTTCCTCGCGCAGGTCGTCCCGTAATTAATTCACGAAGCCTCTGTATCTCGTATCCCATCTTCGCAATTTCCGCTTGATCCGAAGTTTCATCTTTCACGACCCGCGTAATCGGGCGAAGCTTTCGGTCGCGCGCGCATCGCACGCTCAATCTTAATTTATGTACTCGCGCATTAACTCTATCGATCTCGCATCTCGTTAACGGCGCACTTGGTAATTATTCAGATTGTAATATATAATTTACAGAGTTCTTTTGGATTATATATCTGAGAACACGCTACATGTTTCCCATTGCGTGGGAAAATCGTAAATAATTTCTCGTTCCAACTGTCCGCCAGTCTCTATAAGAAAGCAATTCGCATAAAATGCTGTACACTTAAAGAGATATTTTGTTGATCCAGATAAAATTCTAAATGTTACACAGTTAAAATTTATAGCTGTTTTCAGAAAGTTGTTTGTGATACATGATATTTACAGCAGCATTCTAGCAATGTCTGCAAGCGCGAATTTAGATGGGCACGAAGATTATACATTCGTTTGTCTTTCGTGATTTCTTTTGTACTAGAGTTAATTTCTCTAAGAAATGTAATTGGTTTTAATCGGACGCCCAAGAGAGACGGCCTTTCTTGCTAAATTTCACAAATAGTTCAGACAGAAATTCTGTCACTGTCATCTGAATTGATTAAATGCAAAACATATGCGACCTCATATGTGTTTGCTGGTCGCTTATCCATCTCAATTAATTTCTCGTATCTAGATAATTGTCGCTACGACTGCAACGCTATTTTTTCGAGTATAATGATAACTGATTGGGTAATAAGCGTGAAAACCTCGCTTGACAGCCGATGAGAAATCGTGCAGATCATTATATTGACAGCGCTACACGATTACATTAATAGAATTCAGATTAATGCATGCGCGTGGGAGACGCGCACCGCGACAGTTGTCGTCGCGATCGTTGATTTTGCGCGAGGAGATTGTCCTCGTACAAGAACCGATCGATCGTGACGGGACGGCCAGCCGCGATCGGCAATCAGGAAATCTTTAATTCGCGCGGACGTAAATCTCGGCGGCGCACGATGCGCCGTGATTGTAACCCCCGCGGGCGATCGCCGGCAAAGAGAGCAATTTCGGAGCGTCGTTCCCCGAAGACCGGTTTGCGCGGAAGTTTTGACAAATCGCTCGCGCTTCCGCGTTCGAAATGGCGCAATTTGCCGTGCGATTAGAAAAAGGGCGCTCGCAACGCGCGCTCGCGACGCTCGCCGGGACGCGCGAGGAAGCGCGCAACGGCCGTCCGTCCGCGATGTAAATCCCCCGGGCGTTATTCATTATTCGTTAGCGCGCGTCGCGTATTAACGGCGCTAATATATTTGAACAACCGTAGGTGCCGCTCGCGGGCTCAGCGAGGTTTATTCATGACGCTATTAAAGCGCGCGGCGCGACCGGCGTGGAGTGCCTGCGTGGCCGCAGCCGCACTTGGTTCCGGCGTCCAAGTGAAACGCTAAAAAGCCATCCTCACGAAAACGATCGTTGTCATTGGACCTCGTTATGCTTCACGATTACCGCCAAATCGTTTCCGTGTATCCGAAGAAGCGTGGCAAAATGTCAAGCAATCGATGTTGCCGCGAGATTGATGACGCAATCCAACGTTAATTTAATCTTTCATTAAATCTTTCACCGTAATAACCATTAAAAAAGTAGCAAAAACGAGAAGAGAGTACAAATCGTTTTTCCAACAAATCATAGCACCTTTCCAGTGCTACGACTTGTTATACGGAAAAAAGAGATTTTACTGCTGCAGCTAATTGTGGCTTACTGAAAATGTATTTGTTGCTAAAAATTTACTTTCTACCGGAGGGAGTCCGCGATGTAACCGGGACATTTAACAAATTGTTTTTGGCGAACAATAAAATAATCTACGTACTAGTATCAGCGGTTTGACTCACCGTAGGCCAGATGTTTGTTGCGTTTGGAGAACCAGTATAGAATTATCATTATTTATAAAATTTGTAAGCGTGATACTTTCTACTGTTGCTGCTACATAGGTTTTATAATTGAATGTATGCCTATTTGGCAGTTATACTTTTAGGCATCCATATATTAGAAGATTTAGCTATCATATATAGATTCACTGAGAGAAACAGTATCTAAAAGTTAGTAAATATTTATTTAGTAGATACCATCTCTATAAAATATATCTACTTAAATCTAAGTTCTTTTATTTAAACTGAATAAATAATTATGAAAACGAAAGTTTTCTTGAGGTTTTAAGAAAATGCATATTTTCTTATTTGAGAAATATTTTATATTAATACACAAAAAGTAAATATACTATTAACGCGCATTCGTCAAATAAATACTATTTCTTAGATATTTTTTCTCTCGGTGTTCTCGTTGCCGTAGTTAACTTTTTTCCATGTAAATCCGCCTGGTAAGAGCGCTGACGACTGTCTTCGGCAGAGGCACGCGAAAGAGGCGGTCTCTCGAATTTATATTCGAACCCGTATCAGAGAAGAAGAATGAAGTAACGCAAGAAAGCCGGAGAATCGATATAGCTGCGAGGGAAAACGGTAGTTTTGTGACGCGCCGCCGCCGGCACAGAGCAAGGTGGATATCGATGGGAATGGAAAACGTTCACGAGACTGTGCGCGCTGCCTGTTTTCGAGACGCGGATGTACACCTGTTCGTCCCTGACTCACGTCGATCCCCGCGGCGTTCCGCGCGACGCGTCTTCGAACGGGCTCCTTCATTTTCGTTCTCCGTTCCTCTTTCGTTGCCGCCGCCGCCCGTCATGATGAATGCCGCTCGGCCGAACATCGTTTATCATTATACGTCTATTATCGAAACTACGATTGTCGGAATTAATCACGTGCCCGGAGAAAGGAGATTAAACGTGCTACGGACACGGTTTCCGACTCAATCCGGAGGCAGGCTTTCCTCCTTTTTGTTCCCGTCCAAGTATCGCGCAGCCGGTGCAGTCGCGCTCGAGAAGCAATCTCCGCGGTCAAAGTCTAATAGTGAGATCACGCGAGAGCGTAGAAATGCATCTAACGTCGATTAGGATCGACGCGATCATCGTATATTATAAACGAGCGCGCGTCGACGCGTAGGGAATGTTGAGTAATTCCCCTGGCGAAACTGAATTCGCGAAAACTCGTCAAACTCAAGCGCGCCAGGTAAGAGTGTCAATGCCCGGGTCTAATCCTAGACATTATTATTGTTTTGGTTATAGTTCTGCTTCAAATACAAATACATTCAAATACAATGGGACACTCTATATAATATAATATCACATATATACTAAACGAAACTGCACAAACTTAATGTTTTCTTTTATTTGCGCAAGACGATAAATGTTATCGATTAATAATTGTATAATAAAACACTAAAGTATTGCTTCATATTATTCACTTGGCATAATACTTTAAATATTTAAAGATATGTTCTGCGAGTATGCGTGGGCGTGGCTTGTGCAAAGGTGAACGTGAACTGCACGTGTATATATACACATATATATTCCACGTTTTGAAAGCATAAATATTCGTATTTAAAGACCAAAATAGTACGTCTTAATAGTAATGTCCAGGATTAGGTACGTGACCGGGAATTGGTAGTTTTGCCTTAAATGTTCACTCGAGCAAGTAGATATATTACGTTGGCCTCGAACGACAATTCTTCGCAGCGTCCACGTGGATTCCGGCGGCGTCTCGTGACGTCTCCCGCCATTCATAGTGGCGCCCAGATTGGAGACATTATGCGCGGGTCTATATGTGTTCCGACGCGTCGACATAGTGGCCGGTCGTGCGTGCCGGTGCATACAAAGCGCAGCGAACAGGTCGCGTATATATGCGACGCGTCGTTGCATGAATCGTACGCTCAGGTTCGCGGAGCGCATTGGCATTAGTCGAACTGAGCCGGGGGAGAGAAATTATCGAAAAGGATCGGCGGATCAATCGAGAGAAGAGACAGAGAGATAGAGAGAAACGGAGAGGACACGACGGCGAGAGGATCAGAGAGAGGGAGAGACAGGAGGAAGAGGATCGCGGCTGCGACGGTGAGGAGCGAGAAGGGCGAGAGGAAAGGACGCCGAGTCGGAGAAAGGAGACGCGAAACGTGCCTGTTCGAAGATGCATATAGCATCGAGAGGGATTGTGCAAAAGCTCCGCCGTACTCTCATCTCGCCGATCGCTTCTCGTGCTATTATGCCACTACCGGAGGGAAAGAGAAAGATAGATCGAAGAAGAGGGAGAGGGAAGGGAAGAGAGAGAGAGAGAGAGAGAGAGAGAGAGAGAGAGAGAGAGAGAGAGAATACAGAGGGAAAGAAATAGAGAGGGACGCTTACTCCCCTCCCTGTATTCCTCCTAACATCAGTATTGAAATTAGAAGCGGGGAAAGTCGACGACGATTACAACGTTTGACGCTGGCGGCCGGGACTATCGCGGCATCACGTTCGCGTAAACTAGGTCGCTATTAGAAAACTCCTGCGAGATCGCGGGCGATATCCGCGTGTGTAACTTATCGAAAGTTACACACGTGCACAGGCAGTGAAAGAAGAGAGAGAGATTCCCTCACTGTCTCGGCGATGTGTAACACGAGATGTGAAAAATTATATCCTTATAAATAAATATATAAATAGTTTCGCACGTTTCTCTCCATCTATCCTGTATGTCTAATAGAATTGGACGATTCAATTTACTGCGAGGCGACGAGTTTCGGACGATTTTGAACTATGTTGCGCACACTTGATTCTCGCGACAATGCATGTGTGACGACCGTTCGCTCAACCGCGAAGGAATCATTATAGGATGCTGTTTCACGATCTTCAATAGCGATACGTACGATATAATACCGTATGTGAACGTCTAAGCAACATCTTCGTGCGCGATCGAGCTATCGGTGCGATCCGTTGTTTAGCCTCGTCGTCGAGAATCGGCCAGGAGATTTCTATCGTCGAGAAGGTGGCTCTCTCGAGTGTTCTCGAGTCAGTCGCTGAAACACAGGTGGCATTCGGTAGCGCGAGTGCACCCGCCGCTCACTCCGACGTACAGGCAGCGACGGCGAGATTATACGTACCGTATTCAATCAGCGGAGACGATAATGACGGCATTATCCGCGGCGGCGATGAAAGTCAGGCGCGTTTACCGTTTTTCGAGGTGGCGGCAGACGCGCTGCGCGAAAATGGCTCCACAGTTATTACACGTGGCGCGGCGAACGCGCTGGTCAGATACCGAGGCATCCGGGCTTTTATCTCCGGGCGGCCCCCTTATCCCACCCCCGCGCCTCCCCTTCGCGCCTTATTCATCGTCGCGCACAACGAACGAGCCCACACTCTCTCGCGCACCCACGTGTACGCTTCCCACATACTATACGCTCCTTTTTATTACGCACCCGCGGCACCATAATTGAATTAGACCGGCGAAGCGCTAAACGATCGAAGGTAGCTCGCGCGCGGGCGGATCGTGGAGGAACCCTTCGCGGAAAGGAAGCAATTTAAACGTTTCCGTTTATGTCCCTCGCGGTGATCCTTCAAGAGAGAGACCGAACGTAGGAGAGAACGAAGAGAGAAAGAGATCGAGAGAGTGAGAGAAGGAAAAACAGGGCCCGCAGTCCTTTGTCGCGCTGGGCCCTCCTCCTCCTCTTTATCTTTTCTCGGAGGATACTCGCGAGCGAGTTATGAAATATACAAACAGAAAACGTTAGCTGTGCGTGGCGCTCTTCAAACAACCCACGATACGCGCGTGTAGGCAGGTGAGATAGGTGGGTGAGCACAACACGGCTGCGCTTTGGGACCGCTCGGCTCGACTTGCGGGAATGCGTGTCAAACAAACGCGGTGCCCTTCGAGGCCCGTCAGGCACCCACCGAACCGTCGTCTGAAGAAGGCACTCTCGACACAGGTCCCCTGTGTGTACGCGCGCTCTCGCGAGGGCACGCCTCGTGCGCACTCCAGCGAGTCTCTCGAGGACTGTTTGGGGCCCCCTCGAAATCGCTCGTATATTATGCCGTAATTACGTCGGACGACGACGACGACGACGACGACGACGACGACAACGATGAACGGTAGGTGGTGGGCGCGCTACTAATTAGGTACTGACGTTGCTTGCCTCGGCGGAGAGACACAAGTGCGCGGGCTCTTCAGAGCCCCGAAAAGGACGGGACTTTCCTGACGAGTCGTGCTGCGTGTGCGACAGCGAACTGCACGACTGTTTCGTAGCGTCACGAGGTTTACAATATGTCGATGTTGTAAAGATAACATGATAAACACTCGACGTCGAAATAGGGATACCCAGAGTTCCTCAAGCCATATTTAGGACATTGACCACCATTTGTAGGGGGGAGATGAGTGAGAGAGAAGCTGCAGCTTGCTTCGTCATTTCAGTCTTAAAAAGTTTTTGCCTCTCTCTTACTAGTGTTTCTCCCTTATTCCCACTCATATCATCCCTACAAATGGCGGACAGGACACGGACCAATCAGGAATCATCGTGCTTTGCCCTAACTCTGACTAGAGGAACTCCAGAGGTACACTTCCTTGAAGTGTTGCACCCTCTTGTACTTCTTTTTCTTCTTCATCCGTCCGATCCTTGCTCGCTCGACTCCGAGCGAGATTTACACGCGGGACTACTATCCCGTCGGTGAAGAATGTGGGAAACGAATCGCGATTAACAACCGCGCGCGCGGGACGCGGTGCTCTCCGCGGCTGCAATTTTCTCCAGATACCGGGTGTACAAAATTCGCGCATAAAATCGCCGGTCGTTCACGGCCGACCGAACTGATTCATAACTACGGAAGAAGTGGCGGCAGAGGCCAACTTCAACATGGGTGAACGATCGTAAAAATTCGCCGCGCGAAAAGACGAGCAGAGGGGGGAGAGAGGAGAGGCGAAGCAGGGGAATTCAAGGGGAGAGAAAAAGAGCGAGAGGAACAGAGAGAAGGAGGAGCGCGACGAGGAGTCGTGCCCCAAGCGGCTGGAACCAAACTGGAATTCTACGCAACTGCTCCGCGGATGGGAGAAACCAGCGGACCGGAAACCCCGCGCGATCCGAGAATCTCTTGGACGCCTCGCGTCGACAAAGGAATCGGGCCGAGAAATTCACGATATACATACATATATATATATATATATATATATATATATATATATATATATATAAAGCGAAAAGTTGTGAGCGCTTTTACCACCGCCGCCTCGGTCGTTAACATCGTCGTTGCGAAAGAACGGCGGCGCTCGCGATTCACTCGGCCGGCTTTCGACGATTTCGAGAATGGGAAGCTCGAAGCGGGAACGCCGATAGACACGCACATACGTACACGAATATGCGCGCATACACGGCCGACCCCCGGGGGCGGCGTCGCTAATGAGACGCTCTCTCGGCATAGTGTCACGGCGTCGATGATAAATGATTCGTGCGGCCGATTCGAGTCCGAATGTGTCGTCCCCTCGTTACGTCTTCATCGCCGTCCGTCCGCCTTTCGTGGCCGGCGACGGCCATTGTGCCGGTGACCAAACAAAATTACGGGCCCCGCCGCGCGCACATCGGCGTTATTAATCGCGCGACATCAAATTAAGCGCGTCGTCCCTCGCCTCGTGTAACGGCGGTTGGCTGGGATTTTCGGAGTCGGCTGCGGTGCGTTCTCACGGATATTAGGTGCCTGCGCTCGTACAAGACGTTTTGGCACTCGACTGCTCGTTCTTTCTCTTTCTCTCTCTCGGAATGCCTTTGGCCCGTATCCTCTCTCAACGCGCTTACTTAGGCGTCAAATGTGAGCGTCTGATTCTTGTCTCACGTTGACATTGTACGCGATTTCCGTATTAAGCGAATAGCGCCGGCGAATACGGTACACGAAAAGAGTATACGTCGCGGTAAACAAGAGCGCGATACGAGGTTTGCTGATTCGAGTGTAATTAAGACTTGTACGATTGTACGGTGTAAGGTGCATTTGCAAGGTCCTTATTGCAACGCGATATTAGGTTGATTCAGATATCTTCTCTCGTAGAAGACACATTTCGCTTGAGTGTGTCGGCATATTTTTATTTTTAAAAATGCTTAGTTCGCGACATTTGTTCGGGATTCGTAGCAAGACTTCTCAAAGTCAACTTGTGAAAATCGCATTAAAATAAATATACGTTTCAGTCCTGTTATTTGGAGTTGCTTCAATATGTTAAAAAGTCGACGCTTGTCTTACAAATATACGACAATTTTGCGTAGAACGAAAATGTAATGAAAATTACTGTGATTATTGTCCAACAGTGTAAGGTCGTATCATAAATTCCTAGTGCCTGAATGATTGAAAATTTAATGTAGCGTCTAAGAGAGCAAATATATCGAAATATACCGATGAGCATAGTAACAAAATTGAAATAATTAAAAACAAAGGTTAAAACAACAGTACTTTGGCGAGCAATCACAGAAGACTAAAATTGTGTCAAAAGTAAAAGACAATCGAACTGATTGCAATAAAAGTTGCCACTTTAAACTAAAATAGAAGAAGTCGTGGAGTGTATAATATATTTAAAATAGATAAATAGATATCTAGATAATTCATGAGATCATTCGTGTCAATCTGTAGATTTAAAAGGGAAAAAAGAAACTATAATACTCTTTTTGTGTAGATGTAGCTTATCGTAATACCTCATCAAGAGACACGACTTACCGTCCATCGGAAGGTGAAGGGTAGTTGCAGGGTGACAGGTTCGGCGAAGGTGAAGCTATTCGGGCCGAGGGCGTGACTAGATACGTTGCCGAAGCTGCAGGTGCCGATGGCAGTGACATTCGACTGATACTCCTTGAGACAGAGCCAAAAAGCCGTCGAGCAGGGCTTCGTGCACGGCGGGAACCCTCCTCCCCCGTCTCCCCCGCCGCAACACCTACCGTCTACCAGGGTGCCCCTGTTGTTCGACAGCGAGAGGATCTGCACCTCGAAGTATCCGCTCGCGGTTGTCGCCTGCAACAGCGAATGATGATATCTTCAACAATTGCATAAAATTTTAGTCATGCTCCTGTCGATACAATCGCTGCAACGAACAAAGCGCGATTGCGCAACATGTCGAGAAGACGTCCAAGACCCGTATCAACAGTCATCAGCTGAAACTTGTTTCACGTGAGATACTCGGATTTGTATTCAGAGTTCAATTTCCAAGCTTTTCAGTTGAATTACAACATATGTGATATTTATATCTATAATCGCGATTCAACTGTGAACGATTCTTACCTAACTCTGAATTGAAATCTGAATATCTCATCAGAGACGAGTTTCAAGTAATAATTATTCATATGACGGGCTCAAATGTCAGGTAGAAATCTCTAAAGTTGACGCTTTAAGTGAAAAAAAGTAACGAAGAAAAAGAAAAGTAACGAAGAAACGAAGTTCAGAAGGCGCTCAATTGCGTAACG
This sequence comes from Odontomachus brunneus, assembly GCF_010583005.1. NCBI lineage: Eukaryota > Metazoa > Arthropoda > Insecta > Hymenoptera > Formicidae > Odontomachus > Odontomachus brunneus. Next base: position 3,993,228 of record NW_022639455.1, on the reverse strand, counting down.
ACTCGTCGAGCATTGCGCTATTACGTAAATCGTGGAAAACGAACCGAAAGTAATTAACGGGAAGGGGAAAATATGCGTTGCGAAAGAGAAAAAAAGACAGAGAAAGAGATCTTCTCGTAAAATTCGGTCCGCACACTTGTGCCGGCGAGCGCGGAGACCTGAGCAGCCTCGGGTTACAGTTCGTTATTGCGTATCGTGGAAACGGAAGTCTCGTGTTAATATCTCGAAAGAGAGACGGAGGCCTCGGGCGAACGCACCGAATGCAGCAGCAGTAGCGGCAGCAGCTTCGGGCCAATCTCGGGAAAGAAATCGGGCAGGTTTCGAAACGACCGCGGCCGGGCAATTTTCGAGTTCGCCGCGCCAATACGACGTGCCGTTACGCGCGATACGCATCGCACATTCTACGTAGACACGGTTTACTTCGTTCTCACACATGCACAATCCTTACCTGCGACGGTTCGGTTCGTTCGAGGACTTTTAATAAGAGGTGATTCGAATAACAGAGGCGCGCGTGTGCAAAGTGAGCGAGCGGAATTAAGTGAACGAGAGCCGTCGTATTTTTTAATTTTCGTCAAACTTCTTCGGGTAATCTGGAGCCAATACCGTCCCGACCCGAGGAATGCCGAAGCGTTCGCGAATTCCGAAAAATTAGCCGATGAAAGTAAGGAGTGTCCGATGAGTTATATCTCAACGAGACAGAATAATTCGTGCAATTGCGAGTTTCTTTGTTAATCTCAAACGAGTTTTAGCAGAATTTTTATTTGACGCTTCGTTGTGCCGAGAAAATAACACAGTATATACAGAGAAACCCATACTACAGTAAATTTTACTTGTTTCAAGTATTTCGTAAGTTTTTTCATATTCGCAAATCTACTATAATCCTCTGCGTGCAATGTTAAGTCTGAGAGACTCGAAAGAATGGTCCCTCACCAACTTTCGTAAAAAATCCGGGAAAATTTCGAAATAACGCAAATCTGTTTTTTATTTTATCATGCTTTTAAGACTTTTCTAGATTTCTGGAAAAAATATGTCCAGGGATACTGATTTCCAACAAAGTTAAAATAGTTCAAAATTGTTCGAATCTGACAGATCCAAATTGTATTGCATGTCCCAAAAAATATGATTGTACGTGAAGGAAAAAGTTTATCATCCTAGTAAGTTCAGTGTTTCAATCAAGAATGTTAAATTAAAGCCAAAGTTCGATTTGCTTATAGAGACAAATCAACTGTTTCTTCTACAATTTTATTCTTAAGAGAAAAGAGAATAAATTCTTCTTTTATTCTTAAGAGTAAAGAGAATAAATTCTTCTTTTGAGTCCATGATAATGAATTTCTCTAGAATTTGTGACGAGTATATTTTCAGACTGTTATCAAGAAGGTATTCTTTGTTGAAACTAACGAAGCAGCAATAAAAGGATCAAAGTAAACCGAGTAATCGCTTCTCTTAGCTGTAAAATAATACCTTTTTGTGTATACGCGAGTGAGAGGTAACCCGTATGAGAACGCTGTTTAAAAAAAAATCGATCTTGTAACAGTGTTGCGTACATTTGCAAAGAGATAGACGCGACTGGAAATACGGGATCGCAAAGTGTACCTGCGCGATCGCAGGTCGATCACGCGCCGGTGCGTGTGCGGGTAGGCACACACTCGTGCGTGCGTATGTGTGTGTATGTGTATGCCGTTCGTGTGCATGCACGAGCCCACGTAATTACCCGTAAGAGTAAGATCGAAGGTAGAAAGCGCAAAGGATCGTCTGCTGGCCTTTGCTTTTCCATAACGCGCTTCCTTCTACGTTATATAAGGCCGATCTCGCGAGTGACATTTCAGCGGATCGTGGCGTCGAGCAGCCGTGAGCTCCACGATTCGGCATGTGTCGAATAAATCGGAAAATGACCGAAGAAGGTGATTATACACAGTGCATGGTAATCCGCTTTATGAACCTCTCTCATTTCACCGAATGGTCTGTGCGCTCAGTCCATGCTTTCAGCGAATTTCAGTGAGCACTTGGCGCTTTACGATCGAACAGTGGCTGCGAAGGCGACCTCGCGTATACAATCTCCGCCTGAGTATCCCCTCGTTAACGCCGTAAAAATAATGTCGCCGTAAAAATAATGTCGATTTATCTCTGCGTTAACCCGACCTGTCCGCCAATAGCAATAATTATCACTTTGTGACGTGATGTACTTCTATTGATACTGTCTGATGCTTTTTACTTGTTTGGAAATTGGTCACGACTCCGACTCTCTCTCTCTCTCTCTCTCTCTCTCTTTCTTTCTCTTTGGCTTCCCAGCGACGACGTCGACGTCGTCGTCGCGTTTCCCGTCGCCCGTTTACGACGATGATGACGACGACGACGACGATAAATCCTGCAGTACGAGCGTTTCCGCGCGTAGAGGTGCGTTTATTTGGAAAGCGAACGCCGGCACGCGGAGTTTTATTAGCTGAGCATACTTATTCTGGAGGCTCTCTCGCTTCGCCGGTAACCTCCTGCCTCCGTGCGGGGTCCTACGGCCGGCCGTGGAGGATCCTGGGCCGCGAGAGAGCAACGTGCGCTCCGCAAACTTTGCACAGTCCGCTCACGTGCCGGCGAGAAATTGCCGGAGATACTTTAAGCGAGCCGACGCGGAAGAGCCTCTTCGATGGAGCCGCGGATGGGCGCTCGCGAGTCTCTCCCTTGCTCTTTCTCTCGACGGGAGATACCTTCGAGGGAATCGCTCGTGGACGCGACGTGAATATCCAATGAAATTTCGACACTGGGCTAGAAGGCGCAACGTAAATACATCCGATAACATGCTAATGACTTCGGTACTATTTTTTGCACAGTAGAAAGATATGCTAATATCACTTACGTTAATAACGTTACATAACGACTAGTGTAACAGTGTATCGTTACCTTTTAGAATATACACGTAATATCGTTATCTTTTAGAATATACAACTCGGAATATATGGATAATATCATGCGATGTAATGATAATAAATATTGGGATATATTTAACGGTAACGCTATTTAGTCGGAGGAATAAATGTTAGATAATTTCGTTAAATAATTTCATGCAGTATTCGAAAAAGGCAAGTTTTACTCCCCTCGTGTGAGCTCTCTCTCTTTCTTCAGCGAACTTTTACTCAATTACACTTATTCGAAAACGTGAGAAACGCGTTCTGTCTTGAGCTTGAGTTCAATCACCGGAATTCAATCACGACGACGGCTTTCGCGACTCTGACTACGTTCACCAGTTGAAGAGAGGCGCGACCCAGTGTCGAGTGTCTGCGTGTGTCTCTCTTTCTCCGTCTAGTCTAGCGTTTTCCCACATGGCCGCAGTCGACCGCCACCCAGCGATAATTGAAGTTCCCCGGGGCTGTCGAGGTGTAATAAAGGGTGGACACCTCGTATTAGCGACCACTTCCCCATCCTGCGCCGCGCCTTCAAACTTCGCAGTGATCACTTCTTTCGTCTCTTTCGCAGCGACACTCGGCTCTTTCGCGGTTATTAGGTTGAAAGTTCATCCCTTTCTAACCATACGTTACGCGCGGTGCATTATAATAATATCGCGTGTGTGTGAGTTGGTGCGCGCGCGAGCGCACTTTGCTCTTTGATCAGATCTTCTCGATACGAAAAAGGTGATCTTTAATTTTCAATCAGCATCGCGCTTTCGACGACGCGACCGCACGGAACACTTCCCGAGGAGAGGCTTGACTTTCCCGTCGTTCCCACGATGATCAGAACACGAGGTCCAGCTCAGGCTGCGAGATTGATTTCTGGACACCTGGTACGTGCAGCGGAGTGTTTTACGGGCATTTTATCCCCATCGCGGGTGTGTTACCGTGGCCGTCAGCGCGTATACACCTTCGTAACCTGTTACAACGCTCTCCGCTCCACGTGCGTGTGCGCGTGCACATGCACGTGGTGTATGTATGCGGCTACGTGTACGGGAGACGAGCAAAGGAGACGTCCTTCGGTGAACGCGTCCGAGTGAGCGTGCGCGCGCGCGCACGTGTGTGTGTCCGTAGGTGGGTGTAATGTATGTGTGTGTGCATGTGTGTGCGTGCGTGAGTGCTCGCGCTGCCGCTCGGTTCGCCGGAGAAGAGCCTTTCCTTTCCGCATAGCCAAGGTGCAGCGAGCCATACCTCGGTGCGCCTACTTTTATACACTTCTCGTGGAACTCCACCGCGGCTAGTACGAATAATTCGCTCGGACGGACGGACGGACGGACGGCCGAAAAAAACGCCCGCGAAACGCATACTGAGGAACGACTCTAGCGTGTCCTCTCCTTCGTGTCTTCCTCCACTCCTTTGTTCTGCCCACTTCCGAGGAAATTCACTCGTCGAGCCGCGCTCGCGAAAACCGTGCGCGTCGCTTTCGAAAAGAAGCCGATTTTCCTTTCACGAGCGGCAATTATCGCGCGGGATCCTGCGCCGCGTATTCCTCCTCGTTGCACCTCGATTTTACAATGAACGAGTCAATGAATAATGAAAAAGTAAAATTTCCTATGAAGACTGTGATGTTTCTTCGTCGAAGTCTCTTGCGCGATTGTTTTACGTCCAAAGAGAGAACTCGTAATACATCGAATATATATTTCTCATTTTTTAAATATTTCTTCTTTAGAGTGGAAGAAATTTCTATTAAGAACAAGATTTGTACTGTAAACAAAAGATAAAATTTCTCTAACTTTAAGAATATTCTGCTTATAGAATATTTCTCTTTTAGTTTTAGAAGAATCTTCTTAAGGCCATATATAAGAATAAAATCCTCCAGGATTTTCAGAGGATTCCGCTAAGAATGAAATTGTATTTTTTGGCTGTAATGTCGTCGGTAGCGCTTGTCGATCAACGACAAGGCAACTCAAGAAAAAATAAGAGGGGACTCGGATGTCGCACCGGTGTCGATCCGACAAACTGGTAGTCATCGCTACTTAACTCGAGGATGATAAACCGATTTGAAGAGCGGGTAAGTGTGGAAGGTGGGGTCGTGCAAGTCGATTGTTATCGTCGATCTCATTAGCGCGGGGTAAACGTAAGCGGGGAAAATGGACGCGTGGTATATATGTAATTATGTAAATACGTAATTACAGCCGGCTATGATTATGTAAATCCGCGGAAGAAGTGTTCTTAATATCTTAATTGCGAACCTGCTACCGTACTGTCGCAGCGGGACGCACGAACGAAGGCGGCCTCGTATCTTATCATTAGATGCTAACGCTAATTGGAAAGCGCGGTGCAGCGCGGACTATAAAAATTTTCCATTTAAATACGCTAAGTAACCCGTGTTACTTTAAATAGCATGCGACGAACGAGCCCGAGCCGGGTAATCGATGCACCAATATGGAAGGAAAAAGGAGAGACTCGTATAAAATACGGGCCTACGTAATAATTTTCTAAAACTGATTACGCGCGGATGCGATCTCTCTCTCTCTCTCTCTCTCTCTCTCTCTCTCTCTCTCTCTCTCTCTCTCTCTCTTTTTCTCTCCCTTTTTCTCTCCCTATTTTCTCCGCGCGCGCTAATAAAAAGCGAACGTGAATTATTCCTTTTTATTATCCGCCTTTATCTCGCCAATCATCGCAGATTGCGAAGCACAGCGGCACCGCCATCGAACGCACGACTCGCAAAAGGGAGGTGAGGAAGAACGTCGGCAGAGAAGCAGAATAGATAGAAAAGGGAGGCACAACGGCAACTACAACGCCGCGCCGACGACTGACGCGATTTCGGTTTCGAAAATCGTCCGGGCCTTTCATTTTATCTCTGAGCTCCCAAGTCGTAGGTAGTAATTACCGGTGGCCGCTACCTGCCCGAGTGAAATAGACCTACCGAACACCATTTAATTTTATACCGTAGAATCTGCACGGACGAATCGCCTTCAGTGTGTATGCGTTCTCCAGCGTGCGTGCGTGTGCGCGTTTGGTCGCTCGTATTGTACGTCTCGTTTCTGCAACGGCGCACCGTTGCGTTTCGCGCGCGCGTTTTACGGGCTTGTGTTGCTCCGGTACGAGCTCACAGTCCCTGCGCGGTCCATATATCTCTCTTCCTCCTCACCGAGAAATAGGGAGACCTATACTTAATATTATTTGCTACCCGCTCTTAGGCCCCGTCGGCAAGGCTGCCGGAGCTCTTCCTCTCTCTCCTCTTCTGACCACGGATCGACTACAAATTACCGAAATAATTAAAAACTCTTACTTCGCGTGGGAAGTCCTGCGCAGACTCCCGCCGCGCTCGCTCCTTTATCATCGCATAGGTGGTACACGTCGAGACGATCGAGGTCACTAGATCGGATCATCCGAGTTTCGATTAAATAATTCTCTCTCGCGAATCGCCTCCAATGGTCATGGACGAAATATTCTCGACACCCCGCGCTATGTATTTCGTTAAATGCCTCTTAATAGAGAAGAAGGACGTTATCGTGAGCGTCTGCGATTGTACCTCGTCGACGAGACAAAGTCACGTGATCGCGAGAAGCAAAAATCACGGGGCAAGATGATAAGCCTACGCTCGTTTAAATGGCGAGATTAATAATCGCGGCCACGAGAAGTGAATTATATTTTTCTATTCTTTCACGTAACTATCAATTCAATTTAACCGTGAAGGGGCGCGTTTAAAACACTCCATCGATCGAGCAATAAAACCCAAGAGGTAATACTCTACCCCTGCTGCGATAATTATAAGACAGGTAATTTTCGTTTCGCAGTCGCTTAGCGGTAAGATTAAATTTTCATAAGCACACGCCTTACTTTCCCATTAGAACTATTATAAAACCGTCAAACTGTTGTTCCCGCCCGCCCACCTGCTCTCTTCACGTCCCTCGTGCATGCCATCACCTCGTGGAGACCCACTGAGAGGACCCATCGACGAGGAAACGCGATGACGCACACATATCACACGCGCCTCACTTTCCCAAGTGATTTCAGATCCCAGTTGGACTCAATCGATGCGTGGGTGTATCGTGTTCGCCATAGACTCATGGGAACTTGTCGTCGGTAACAAAACGACGGAGCGCTGCTGCGCTTTTGTTAGGCCAACCGGAGGAAACTCGATCGAAGGCTGAACCGAAATCGCGCGGCCGCCTCTCATCGACTCTTAAACGTCTTCTACCTGCCGTCCTTCTCTCCCTTTCGCGAGACACATGCGGCCGAAACGGTGGGAACAGGTGTGAGTCGAGAGTGTTTTCGTGACCCGCACGCCTCCTCCACGCAAGGCGTCCGTCTGGAGAGACGCGCGGGCAAGTATATTGGTTTCGTTCTGTTAGCTAATAAGTGTATATAACGCTCGATAAAATCTCAGTGACGCTTTGCTCATTCCAATCGAGCGTTCATCGCCCGCTGTGCTCTAACCCTCTCCCAAGGTAGCTCGTTTTCATGTCGTAATTAATTTTGCGTTGGTAGTAATAACGCGACACGGCACGTTTTTACCTCTACGTGTAATCATATTTTTTGGGACATACGATACAACTTACGTCTGTTTGACTCGGGCAACTTTGAACTACGCTGATACACAAAAAAGATTTAGGAAATAAAAAATATTTATTTGCAATAGGTACTAACAACATATTTATTTATTTGTATTGATATAAAGTATCTTTCAAATAAGAAAATATATATTTTTTTAAATTTTGTTTTTTATGAAAGCAATTAGAAAAGATTTTTTATTAGTATCCACCACAAAGAATATCTTTTATTTTATTTATTTACTTATTATTATAAACTCTCTCTTTATTGCAAGCAAATCATGCATTTTTAGATATTTTTCTCTCAATATACTTTCGCTGAGAAAGATAGTAATCCAAAATCTGCAAACAGATTTGCATTATTTCGAAATTTTTCGGGCTTCTTTGTCAAAGTTGATGAGCGATCGAATATTTATTCAGACCTCACAGACATTGTACGCAAAGGATTAATTTCGCGAAATACGTATAGTTGCGAAGAATGATAATAAAACACGAGGCAGCAAAACATTATAACTGATCGGCCTCGCGTTCGGATCATCGTTTACATACCTGCGAATCCTCAAACTTTCCACTCCGTGAATCTACTGAGTCTGCAATATCAATTATGAGCAAGGTAACTTCGTAAATCGTAATGACTCCCCTTGACTCGCTCATCTTACTTCGCGGTCGCTTCTTTTTCTCTCTCTCTCTCTCTCTGTCTTTTCCTCTCGGTAAGAACTCTGAAGTGTAAAACAATCAAGCCGCGGGACCGCCTGGGGCGCCAGCACAAAAGGCCGTCGCGCTGATCCGCGCTCAGCGAAAAGAAAGCGGTGGCCGCGGTCTCTAATCAGCGGACTATAGATTACGGGGGCGATTATTCCCGATTACACGTTGTGTAAGTACGCGCGACAGTGGCCGCGGCGATTATACCGGTAAATCGAGTAAGGCGAAACGCGATAATAAATTAAAAGGAAAAACGGTGCCTCTCCCCCTCACCCTCCTCCTCCTTCTCCTCCTCCAGCGCACCCTACCACCCGTTGATGGCGACTAAGCGTTAAGGCGCGCACTTAATCATAATCGACGCTGCGGCGCGCCGCTGCTCGAGTTCAGTGAACACGAAAATGAGCAACGAGCCGCGAGGAGGTACCCTCCGGTGCGCGCACGGGGCCCCAAGAACGACCACGGGTCCCCCGTTTGAATTTCAGATAGTCTCATTATTGAAATTCCCAAACAAAACAAACTACCGGCGATAAATCCCGCTATGTCGTCCTCCTGCGACGGCCGGCCACGTCGCATATTTCCGTCGCGTCTATTCGTTGCGAAATGCAGCATGTAAAATGCACACCCTATGCATTTGAGATGAGGTAAAGAAGGAGTTCAAATATGTGATTTGACACGTCTCGGCCGTAATATCGTTTTAAGGCAGTCAGCTAGCCAGCCAGCCGGCCGGTCGGTCGGTCGGTCGGCCAACGCTGGATAATTTATTCATTCCGCGTGCAACGACCGATACCACGGGACTGTGTGTCTTCGTGGAAGATAAAGGATTATTAAATTCCCCTCGTATCGTCACCGATGTGTAATTTGTTTCGCGCAGGTCGACGAGCCTTTCCTTGCCTTCGGCGACGCGGTGCGACGCGATACGATACGACGCGACGCTTCCTCGAGGAACGCGGTGCGAAACGGAGCAACTGTTAATAGGCTGCCGCGGAATTTCACCGGTCGCACTTGCCAACGTCCACGAGACCGTCACTTTGTTGTCCACGGCCGTCAGCGGGCGGCGTACGCAAAGAAATCACTTAGTAATGTCAGCGAAATCTTAACAGCCGATTTGAACTTAGCAAAATTATCATTTCGCTGTCAATGCCAAGAGTTCTATCATAGACAATTCGCTGTGAGATACAAATTTACTAGCTGAAATTAGAAATATGCATTTGTTCGAGTAGCTGAAAAAGGTAGCAGCTATTTTGAAACATTTTACGCGCGTGAATCCCGAAAATTTAGCTCTGCAAGGAACTAACCTTGCAGTTCACTGAACTCATATGTGTATATGCGACAGTGTCGAATAGTGCTCCGCATAGAAATACGAAATACAACGAAATATGAGATGCGAAATATAACGTGAAAACTGTATATTGCATATGGGAGAGGGTTTATACGCGTCACCCTAGAAATTTATCTTCAGTAACAACGACATTAGCTGTCCCTATTTCAATGACACATCTCAATTGCCACAGTTATATTTGAGCTCCTACGGCTAATTCTTTTTCTGCGTGCGAGGAAGTAAGAACTATGAAGGTGGTCAATGAAGCACAGAGGCACCCGTGAAAAAAGGGACGCGCCTTTCTTCCTTGAGCGAGAATGGTATTCGCATCGTTCTCGCACCGGCGAGTTTCTCTCGCGCTCGTTCTTCTTGCCAGGTTTTCAATCGAATAACGGAAGCGCGTTCGGCTCGAAGAAAATCCGATTAACGCGAATTCGAAGAAACTGTGTCAGTCTTCGCGGAAAGAAAGGCCGTCTCGATGAGACCCACCCGAACGGACCACCGAGTAGAGTATCTTCGGTTACCCCTTTCTCGCGCAGTCTATCTCCATCAACACGACGTTGCAATCTCCACGTGCTCGTGCAATCAGCCGCCGGATAGTGTAAAACATAGAGACGCGCGAATCAGGAATTTCCCATGTCGAATCGATTTGAATGGAATTCCGTCCATTTGAATCGAATATGACAGATCTGCGTTTCAATTTCCGCCATTTGAAATTTTTGAATAATTCGAATTCAAACAGTAAGAACTCGAATTAAATCAAATTGAATCTCACCTGATTCGATTGAATTCAATATCAATAGTTCGCATATATCTAATAAAATATACAATTGTTAATATCCTCAGTCATTGGCACTCTAGAAAAGCCAGATTTTTCTTGCGCGTAACGGTATCTGTTTACGGTTTTAGTTGAGCAGATCTCTTTCAGGATGATAGAGTGCAGGCAAGTTTAATGTTGCAATACTGATCGCAAGAGAAATCAACTTCTTTTGCAGTGTCAATGACTAAGAAGTGGAGGGGATATCAAGAACTGCACGGAAAAAAATTTCAGTTCATGCAACTGAATGGGGACTAGGCGAAAAACTCCGTTAGCGAGAAATAATATCTTTGTTACGGTAATCGAAAACACTCATCTGAACAATTGCATTGAAACTCGGTTGAGACAATTGATTGAATAGAAACCTCCTACGGGAATTTTGTTTCTACAGCCGAGTTTTTTATCTGGTTATTAGCTAACAGAAAATTCGGTTATATTAAAGAAGTTGTTCCTTGTGGGTGTTTTACTCCAGCTAAAAGATAGGACGATCCATTTGACGCTGCAAGCGCTTCGGAGCGCCGTATAGATCAATCATAATCTTTGTTTACGCGCCCCAAAGCTTTGTAACTTCCAATGGACCCTACTCAAAGTTTAAAGCCCAAAACACGCTCACTGCGATCTCTCTTGAGGGGGG
>NW_022639455.1:3954880-3982106 GCF_010583005.1 Odontomachus brunneus | reverse complement strand
GGGGGGGGGGGGGGTGAAACGCACGTTACATTAGTATCCGCGCGCACGAGCACCGGCGGTCACGTGCTGGTGTTTCTCCTCGGCGATTCCCATCGCGCCGCGCGTACCGTATCAGGGTGGCCCATTACGCTCGGCGCGTTTCGAAACTTGTGAGCGTCCGCGGTTCGTTTCCACGAACTCGTAAAGACTCTCCTCTTCGCCTGCTGCCGCTGCCCTCACTTACTACCGGCGATGCCGAGCCGGCGGGAAAAAGGACTCGCAGGCACGCACCTGTGCGCTACGGTCCATAGGGTACCGCCGCATCGTGTCGGGCACACCGCAACGCCACACAACACAACTCCACGCCACGCCACGCCAAGCCACACCACATCGCACCGCACCACACAGGGCAACGCCACCGGACCGCATTATCTGTCTATCTGCAAAGCGCTTGCTCGTCTCTTCACCGCCTCGGGGCTGATTTTTATAGGAGGTTCGCGTGACCGCCGGCTAAACGCTTCGCTTTAACCCGCCCCGGCTCCACTTCGGGGCTGCTGTGCGCCCGCTTTCTGTTTTCATCTCTGCTCCCGACCTCTCTCTCTTTTTCTTTTTCTCTTCTTCTTTTCCTCCTCCCCTGTCTTTCTCTCTTCATCTCTGCGCTTCGACTTTTTCCTCGATTCCGTTGCCGTCGCCACCGCCGTGCTTCTTCGCCCGGCTGCTTTCGCGTGGAAGGCTTCTTCTTCTTCTTCTCTTGCCTTCAGGAAGAATTCCCTATTTACTTCTCACCCCGACCATCATCGTGTTCCGCGTTATTTCCGTCCTCTTCCTTCCTTCTCGCATCCCGACTCGTCGATTTTCCAGTCGGGCTGCGAATTAATATTTTGTTTGACTTTCTTTTGCCACGGATCGAATCGTCCCTCGGCACTGACTCGTTGTTACCGGTCCTTCCACGTTCCTCGTCGTTGCACTGCGGTGTGAATCGAGGAGCGACCGATCGCCGAGAGTGCGCGAGCTTCTCCTCCTAGTTAAACGTCGTTTTCACTTTCGACGCGGTAAATTCCTGTTCGTCCTGCTGACGTCGATAATTGGTCACGCTGATAGACGTGGGACGAGAAAGAAAGAGAGAAAGAAAGAGAGCAAAGGATGCACGAGATGAAGCTCCGGATCGGTTCCCAGGACGAAGGCAGAAGGAGAGAGGCGCGAGTGCGGGCTCAACAGGCCGACGTGTCGCGAGTTAGAACGAGAAGAGCGAACGATGCTGGGACATTATACGTCTGTTCGTCTTTATCTCAAGTGCCCGTCACACAGAAGAGACTGGAGCCGTTGGTTTACGCGACTTGGCTGTGAACCTGTACAAATTTCAATTAAGCCGCGCGGTAAATCGATTTTAACGTGCGTTAATTAACTGCATTCGCGGAATATTAACAACGTTGCGATGTTCGCGAAATTCGTGCGAGCGTGGAATCGCTCCCAGCACGAATTCCTAAAAGATATCTCAAAGACGTCCAAAGGGCATTCTATTTTATTTCAACGTTTTTTACACGTCTTTAAGATGTCTTTTAAAAGGCTGCGCCGTCGGAGGATTCTCGAAACGCGTTCACGACTTGATGCCATGTCGGATTCAAAGCGAGCACCGAGACGATCGTGTTCGACGCGATCGTGCTCGAGATTCCGCGAGCCGATTTGGATCGGCTGGTTAATCAATCACGCTCGATTAATTATGCCTTGTCGAACAATTATTCACGTCGAATACGACTTTCTTTCTGCCGATCGTACGGTTACGACTCGCGGAGCGGAGATCTGTAAGAACTGCGGGGGGAAATTGCGACAGCGCGCAAGATTCGCAAAGTGAAGTTCCATGGTGGATCTTCTCGACGGAAAGATATCGATGGAAAGTCTCTCGTTAAAATCGGTGAAAACATCGAGCAAAGATGGGAAAGTCGTACATACACGTCGATGACGCCCTTTTCCGCGTGTTTCCAACAAATACATTAGCTCTTCTTCGTCCGTCTGTTGACAATCTTTTTTATCGCGTCACGAATGTAGAAATGTTAATTAAGATACTCTCGCTGCGAAATTTTCCTCGTTTTGCACAATGGTTAGCTCAAGACTAAGTGTGTACACTGAGGAAAAAAATTCGATATTTGTAAGTATAATCACATAGAGAAATAATTACTATAAAAATTATGCTTAAGAAAATTATTTCTTTTTTTATTTCTTTTTTTATTAAATTCTACTCTGTAATGTTGGTGATAATAACCTTGTATGCGTGTTACTACGACCATTTTCGTGTTAAAACAACTAACAAGTAAACTTACCCAAAAGGTACACTTCGATTTCTTTCTAATTTGATACAAATGTAGAAGTATAAAAAATATTTAGGTCATATTTTTTCATTTTGGTCCACTTTGAGCTTCACGGGTAATTTATAGCTTTTTAATGTTCTCACTCCTATCATCAACCAGTATAACAAAAAAGGCATAAGGAATAAAATTGAAAATACAAGATATAGTTAAATAATTTTATTAAAATAGGCATAGTTGAGACATGAACCATTCTAAATTTCTTTAGCCGAGATTCCAACCAAAATATTTTAAATCTGTGCTAAATTAGTCAAAAATGACTCGAATCTCGGCCAAACCGAGAGAGAAATCCGGCAATTTTAATTAAAATTTTAAGAAAATCAGCATAGCTGAGACACGAATCATTCTAAATTTGTTTAACCGAGATTCCAACCGAAATATTTCAAATCTGTGTTAAATTAATCGAATCTCGGTCAAATTGAGAAATTATTTGTATAAATAATTTTTTTAACTTTTTACATGTTTTTATATGTTTAAACATTTTATTATTGATATAAATAACTTTATACATTTAACTTCATATTCATAATCAGCAAACCAAAAACGCTTATATCTTGTATTCAATTTTATTTCTTATGCATTTTTGTTACACTTGTTAATAATAGGAGTGAGAACATTAAAAAGCTATAAACTGCCCGCGAAACTCAAAGTGGGCCAAAATGAAAAAATATGACCTAAATATTTTTTGTACTTCTACATTTGTGCCAAATTAGAAAGAAATCGGAGTGTAACTTTTGGGTAGGTTTACTTGTAAGAAGATCTGATCGCGGGACTAAAAGTAACTATAATTTTAGTTAGATTAACTATTTTTTCTTTCCTCAGTGTAGAGTGTATATAGGATGTTGGCTGACTCGCAAAACCGCTGCAAATCAGTCTACTCTTCGAATTATCGTACAAGATTAATTATGATATTCAGGCATACGTGTTTGTATGAGCAAGTAACCGCGTGTGCAAAGCAATAATAAAACAATCGCGTCAAAGTTAGTCGGAACGTCGACACGATTGACTTTACAAAAGTGTAATAACGTTAACGAACATAGCAATAATAATCACGACGTAGAGTACCGATCATATGAAGTATCGCGATGGGGCGTCGTCGTGGCTCGTTCAGGAACAGGAAAGCTCGCACGGACGCGTGTTAACGGTAAGAATCGTTGAAGTGGATGGCGCGGCAGCGACCAGTCGGGGCATAAACTGCATTTCTCGTATTAAACGAGAGCCGATAGTCCACGGCACGTTCAGCGGATAATTAAGCCGCGGCGATGGGAGACGATGAATTATCATCGCGGCGAGCGGCGGCGGCGGCCGATAAAAGTCGCCGAGGCGAATCTCCAGCGCATCCCTGCGCAATCTGCGCGCGCTCCGCTGCACATATGCAGACGAGGGATCGATCTCACAGTACCCGTCCATAACGGGGGTTTACGATAATTGTCGGAGGCCTCGCGCAATTTCAAGCTTAATAAACGATCGTCTCTTTCTGTCTTTCTCTCTCGTACGCTGGCAGCGCACATCGCGAGCATCCCCGCGCGGAATCGCGCCAGCCGCGAAAAATCGCAATGACAAAGGGTTCCGGCGATCGGCCGCGGCCCTGGTTCGCATATTCGTTAGTCAGGCCGCATCAACACCTTCCGATCGACCGCGGTTTCTCGTGAAATCGTCTTTAATCAGACGGCCCAGAGTCGATCGCGCTCGATTAACCGCGACCGCGCGCCGCGGCGAATAAAAATTCCTCGCCGGTTATGTCGCTGCGATCTCCGTGTTGAAGGAATTGCAAAGATCGCTGGAAGATGACAAGAACGTCATATGAATATATCACAATGCAAATCCAAAATCCTTGCGTCAAGCAAAATTTGGCTTTTTCCTTTTTATAAGGTCAACAATGAATCGATTCGAAAAGCTATCATGAGACGAACACCATGAGATATATGCAGGTTATGCAGCCAGAGTATACAGGTGGAACTCGTCCAACTGAACACAAAATTCCTCTATCCTCTCGCAGATAGTTACGTAAAATTTTGAGTTATTAATCAAAGAATATCGGTGAATGATTACACGTGATATGGTAAGTGAGTTGCGATGACAACGACTGCTGTCGTATGCTTGTGCATCAAGTCAGACTAAAAGAACTAGTTCTTTGCTCTAGTTAAGTCAGAGTTAAGACAAAGCAAAATGATCTTTGATCCATGATGGTCTGCCATTTTCAGAGGTAAGATAAGTGGGAGTAGAAAAGAAACTCTAGTTCTAAGACTGAAATGACAAAGTATGCTGCAGCTTCTCTCTCACTCACTCGCTCACTTTACAAATGGCGGACAATATTTTAACTCTGACTTGAAGATCGCGCATGATCATTCGCCAATTTTCTTTGATTATAGAAACTCAAAATTTTACGCTTGTCTATGAAACGGTAAGTGGAATTTTCCGTTCGGTTTGATGAGTTCTACCTGCACACAATGAGCGTATCATTAATCGTCAGGCATAATTATTTTGTACAAACGGCGACCGTTTCTCGTGCTTTGCATATGTTACAGTCACGATTCGCAAGTGCAACACAGAGTGCACAAACTAGTTTCGCCACATAGGTTGATGAAAAATTACGCCGGTCTACTTCCGGGTTGATCTCGATCTCGGACTCATCGATCGCCGCCTTGGTCGAAGGAAGCGTCAGCTGCGCGGAAGGTCGAGAATCGCGCAAGAAATCGCGCGCGCGGGAGAGTAATCGCTTTGCAAATTACGACGCAACGTCGAGAGACGTGCGTGAGGTACGCCTGTGAGCGATAAAATTCTCTTTCTCACGATCACGTTTTCTGCCCCCCCGCTCTCTCTTTTTTCTCGGTAATACCCCTCTTTTTTTTCTGTCTCGATTTTTCGCGCGGCGATGGAGACATCGTTACCGGCGGTGTCGCGGATGCTCTGCGAATTAAAACGAAGAGACCTCAACGCGGAAGAGAACGCCCGGCAAGACACATGTAAGAATTCGGGATGCGCTTCTTCTCCGGTACACTTTCGGGGCAACTTTTTTTCGGCGCTTTCGCTCGCGCGGAGGCATCGCGCGTTATAACGGTAATTCCGTTCGGACTGTAATTGAAAGAGAGCAACAGCGGCAGCAGTAACAGCAGCAACGGCAGCAACGGCGGCGGCGCTTAATTGCACTAGGTCGAAATCATCGAGGGAACGACGGCGCGGGAACCCTCTTCTCTACGGCCGCGGCCGTTCTTCGAAAGTCGTTTGTAAGAGAGAGGGCCAGGAGAGGTGACCCCCGGTAACTCCGGGTCGGCGAGGCAACGCTACGGCTCCTAAGCTCCCATTATTCGCCGGGTTGGACCGAAATTGTCGATCGTTACGGAAGCGTGGATTTGCCTCCTCGTCGGCAAAGCAACACAGACACACACACACACGCGTGCGCGCGCGCGAGCATCCGTACTTCAAACCGGCAATTTACATTTGATATTTATAATTTAATCATTTTCGCGTGATCTCTCTCGGTTATTTTCCCGAAAGGTATTACGGAACGATAGGGTGGCCGAAGGACGAGTTGTAATCGTTTTAACCCTCCGTCTGTGCAATGCTGCGTCTGTGAGATCAAATATTCAATCACTCAGTAACTTTTGGTAAAAGATACGAGGAAACTTCAAAGCAAATTTATCTATTTGTAGATTTTTGTATTACGTTACTATCTCATTAGCTGAAGTTTCTCTACATTCCTAGAAAAAAATTTATTAAAAAATATTAGTTTTCAGCAAAGTTGTGGTAGTTCAAATTTGTCCGGATCTGACAGACTCGGATTGTACTATATATCCCACAAAATATAACTGTATGCGGAGGGTTAATTTTAATATGTGTTTTTTGCCTCTCTGTTTCTCTCTCTCCCTCCCTTTCTCTCTCTTTTCTCTTTCTATCTATCTATTTCTCAGGAACATGTGTTAAACGTTCACATGTATGATAAGTTCCAGAAGTTCCTCGGAAGTTCGTGATTTCGTTACCGTTTAGAGTTCACGATCAGGGCATCAAAAATTTAATGGTCTTTAATGAATTAATACAGTTTGCTCCCAGGTTCACAGGCACGTCTGCGACTAACAATGGAACGCTAAGATTTCGCGTCGTATCGGCGCGCTTCCGGCACGATGAATGGCTGAACAATTATATTGTAATTCATGCGAAAAGGAACTATTCACGCCTATGCGGTAGTCGGTAGTTAATTGCGATTATTAACATGCATTTTTTTCCTGACGCAATATAATGGTGATAACGATCCGCAGATACAGCACGAACCACGTATTCAAACTATACTTTTTCAAAGTTGCTCTGCTCGTTCGTGCCAAAAAAAAACGCCCGTGGTACCGTGGTAGATTTCGCGGTGGCGACTCGACGGGCGGTGGTCTCGAGAGTGATTACGAAGACCACGCGGTATTGTCGTTTCTGGTAGATGCTGGCCGCGAGAACGCGCGATACGGCAGGGGGCACGCAGCAAGAAAATTACAAAGCGCGAGTGACGGGGCAACATCCGCAAAAAAGCCGTACTTACGCCGTAAGTATGTATCTCCTGGCTGAGAACAAGGAGAAGGATGTAGCGCCGTCCTCCCCCTATCCTTGTGCAACTCGTGGTAGAGCCGCGCGAGTTACGAGATACGGTGGCCGTTCAGCGCGACGTGCAAAAAAGAAGAAGCATAAAAAAACGAAGAAAAACAACGATTACGAGGACAAGTGCGCGGAGTGTGTGTCGTGCCCGCGAGAGACGCGTTGATTAATTAAAAGCAAATTCCAATCGTAAAGATCGTTATCCAACGGACGGAAACGACAGAGTCGAGTTTTGTGCTATGATGAAACTCGATTACATTCCCAAGCGCACAATCGCGTCGCGTTGTACACACAAAGTGTGTCAATAGTCACGCGTTTTCTCTCGGCTGTTGATCCCCTCTCTCTCTCTCTCTCTCTCTCATCCCCCGGAATGAACAATACTCATTTTTCCTTCGCGACCGTTCGAGACGGCCGATCTATTTTCGCGGAGCTGTCTAATGTCGGACGATCTGACATGTGTGTGTGTTTGTTTGATAGTGCATGTACGAATTCATAAGAGTGACTGTCTGCGCGAGGTGCAACAACGCGCGAGTTATCTTTTACGAGGACTTTATGAGGGAGCAGCTGAGTTTTTCGCACTGCGGGGCGACTACAAGCTACTTCTAGAAGCGAATATCGTGGCAGAAGACGACGAGGGAGGTGCCTATCGCGTCAATATCTAAGGGCACAGATAACTTAATAAACTGCGTCGAATGAATCATCGCCTGCGGTCGTCGCTACTTATCTAATCGCTCCACTTTACAGCAGTTTGCTACTGATTTGTCTTAATATGTGCGATTAATACACACACACACACACACACACACACACAAAATCGTTATTACATGTTGACGCACCTAGGCGAACACGTTTCTGGCGGACGCATTAATCTTTCTAATTAATTAATTAACGCGGTCTTTCAACCGATTTCCGAACGTCGACACGTGTTACAACGCATCGGCGAATAATTTCGGTGTCAATTAAGACGGCGGTAACGAGCTGCGCGCGCGCGCACGTCATGCAAAAGCCGGCTTTACCGGTATACGTCTAATGAGAGTAAAAAATCTCGCGGCTTGTCTATCGTCACGCGGCAATGTTTCATTATCTTGTCTGGGAGAGTTATCGGTCGTTAAGCGCGTGACTTCAATTCGGCGAATATTATACGAAAAGTTTCGTAGTGTGCGTTTCTCACGTTAAATTAAGGATAACATCTGAGCTACGGTTGGAGCGAATCTGTAATGTAATTTACGCGCTTCAAATAAAAATGCGCATTTAAATGTATGCTAACGATATAAATACTGTTTACTGTTACATACATTTAAATATATATGCATATATTATTGATTACGAGTAAAAGCTCGACTGCGATCGAGCTCGTCATTAACAACGTGTACCAACACGACGACCATCGACATATCGAATATCTCTCCTTTTTTTTGTGCATCATTTTCGCGCACCGCTCTGCAACGTCGGCGATCGTTCTCCAAGGCGGAAGACCGCGCGAGATCGAGACGCATACGTGAGAACAGCCGCGCGTCGTAGATGCTGCATCACGCACGATAGCACCTTGCACGATGATGCAACGAGCGGCAAACTCCGCCGCTCGAAAGGAGCCAGCATTATGCACTGAGATCGCGGCGATCTGTAATAAATAGTCGAGAGACTGGTATGGAAATAGCCGCGTGCAGTCCCTTACCCCGCGATATCTCGCGAATTAACGTTCCACGCGTGATAACGCCACACGAGCGTTAAATCCTGCTCGAATCGTACTGATAACGCGGCTTAAATCGACAACCGCTGATTTCTGTATCGCATTAAGCGGATAGCACACAAATAAAAACGTAAACAGTGGAACTTGAGCAAACCGACCGAGCATAATCGATGATTATTCTTACGGTTCAAAAATAATCGATTGTGATTGCTCAATCTTCTCACCGCTCAAGTCTTACTGCTTGGGTTTTTCTACGTGCCATCCGCTTCATTGCTTCGACGATAAGACTCTCCGCACAATGGAGCTCTTATTAGGAATAGAAAAATAAATAACCTGGAAAATTTAAGAAAATGAGGAGTTATTTTATTTAAATAAGAGGAACAGAATAGACTAACACGCACCGCAAAATAGAATCAGAAATCAGGAATAAAAATTACGTAATATTGGATACGAAAAATAATTCATTTTACAAGTATAAAATATATTCAATATTTAATATTTATTTCTATTCCTAACATTTTCTCTATTGCATGCAGGGCTTAAGATACGCGTAAGTGTGCACGACAGAAAGATAGTCTGCTATTTTTTCTGTGAATGTCTTGTCCAGACGTATGAGTCCCAGAATTCACAGAAAAGTTGGAAGAGCATTATCAAAGAGATCGAAAAATTCGTTTGGAATTAAAGTTATAAAATGTTAATGCTATTTTCCCCTGGATTATGTACAATTAAAAATCGTCGAGGCTAGATCGTCACTTGACACTTGTTCTAGACAAGAGACACATGCAAATAGACTTGATCTTTCGTACTTGACGGTAACTTATCAGTTATATACGATATAAGCAAGAGAAATACGTGTTATCCCGCCTTTGAAACAATTTTCAGATCCGACAGACCGATAAAGAACATATAATGCGATATCTAAAGCCACCGGATGTATTTTGTTGTAGCTTCACTTATAAAGCAATTATCGGCTTTCTCAGACATAAGATTATTGCATCCATCAGTAAATAAAGGTGTTTACTCTCGTGCAAGTTACACTTGCCGCGAGCTGAAATGCCTCCTCGAGATAGTATATGTAATATTTCAAGAAAAAACTCGAGTTCACAGCCGCTCGCGAATGATCGTTCGTAATGATCTCTCTTGTCGCAACTGTATATTTTTGCGAATGGCACATGTGCCCCGGGGGTGTTCGTACAGGCTGCTCCGATGTGTGCTTGCATCACCTGTTCGAATGCCCGTCGTATTGACTTTTTCCCGATCTCGCTCGCGTTATTGGCGGTGCCGAGCAAAGGAACGGCACAACGACGCTGGACAAAATTTGCGACTTCGTTCCCAGCATGTGATCCGACGTGACTTGTGACGTTAACGCGATAGAGTTGCGCCTTGACGACCGCGGAAACGGGCATTCGCGAGGGCTTGAAAAGTGCGAGTTCGTGCTGATCGCGAGTATAAATAGTACCGCGATCTTCTCGCATGCTGTGCTTTTTACGGCTCTTAAATACCGGCTTAAATGCCTCGAGTGAAAGATACCGCGGTAGCAACAGACTTCTTACTGGGCTGCCTCGATAATGCCGCGAGTTGTCTTAACACAAACGTTGTAATGCGAAAAATGCGTCATATTCTCCCATACTGACGTCACCGATTATTAAAGATGACCGATCGTAGATTCACGGAGCGATACTACGTGTGAAATCTATTGTATATCTATACACAGAAATATATTTATGCTTATATATCCATACATTTCTGCCGCAGCCAATCATAGTTGGCTGAAAATGTATTTGTCGCTGTAATTAAACATTTGTTGCTGTAACCAAAATTTTCGCTACTGTTGCTACCACATTGGTTTCATAGTTTAATGTATGCCCGCTGACAACTGTACTTTTAGGTACAGCCCATATATTACAATAAGATTCAGCTACTACAGACAAATTTTTGCTGCTGCAGCGAACTGTTTTCTTTCATGTATTTTGCAATTGATCGAGTTAATCGTAATGGACAGGCATGAGTAACGAATTTTCGGGAATAGAAACAACATTATTGCAATCCGCGGTCTCATCTTGAACAAGCTACCAGAAAATTTGGACTTTATTTTGCTAATGCAAAGTACGACAACAAAATAGAACGCTCTCTATTCTACTCGCCCATTTTGACTGACTCGTTCGTATTTAAATGAGCGGCGAACCCAAAAGCAGCCGGTAATTTGATTATCGCCTGATGGTTTTCGTTTCCACTGATCCTCTTTACGAGAAGAAGGAGGAGGAGAATTCAGAAACCACCGTGGCAGAACAAAAACGGGAAATGAGACAGTGGATCTTACCTGTATGAGGTGGGCAAGGAACAGGACGTAGGCGGCGGCCGTCCTCATGTCTCTCCCTGGGGAATTCCCTCGACTACCGCATATCACCGATCCCCGTGGCCGCTGCTGCTCCTCGGCCTCTTCCTCGAGCACTCTCCGAGCCGCGTATCCGTTGCTCTCACCACTCTCTCACCGAATTACTACCGAATGATCGATCGACGAATATTTCCCGATTATCGGCGCACTGCACTTCGCTGATCTTTCCGGTCCGCGCACCAACACCGAATATACCGCTCCACTGGTCGCCGGTTCCACGATTCCCCTCGCCCTTCCTTCGTCGTACACTCAACACTCGTCAACACTCGGGGGAGGTATTGCGCGAGCACGCGCCCGCGCGCGCGTCACCGTTGCTGCTGTCCGCGGTTTCTCGCACGGGTCATTCGGCGAGATCGAGTCCGACGCGGGCCAGATGCGAGAGAGCGAGCGGAGAGGACGAGCTCGTTTCTTGAGAGCGAGTGCGACGCTCGTGGAGGACGCGGAACGAGAGGCAGGTGAAGCTCGTGTACGCGTCGCGGACCTTTCCCTCGATCACCGCTGCGAGCGGCTGCTGCGACACGCTGCGGGAAAATCGTCCCCGCTGCGTTTTCTTCGCCTTCCTTTCTGTTTATCGCCGCCCGCGCACACACTTCGCTCGGTTCACTCGTTCGCCATCTTCTATACTCGATACCGGTATGGCGTCCGCGCGCGCGCGCACGCGCGCTTGAGATCAATCGAAGCTAAGCGATTAGGCGCGATTCGCGGATAAGTTCACGCCGCGAGATCCGCGCGCCGCCGCCGCCGGCGCCGAATTCGTCGGAGAGAGAAAGCGCGCACGCGCGAGAAAGCCCGCTCCCGCGGCTCGGCACCTGCTTTCCTTCTCGGCGCGCGATGTCCAGCACACGTGTTCCACTGGCCGATGATGATCTCCGTTAGTCCGGATAGAGGTCGGCTCGTTGTGTTTCACTATTCTTTCCCGTCGGGTACAGAGCTTATCACTCGAGCTGACACGTTGCGGAAACGAAGGGGACGAACATGGCGGCAATTCGAAACTCGGCCTCTGTCAGGTAACACAGATAAGCGAACTCGTTAATTAGCCAATTGTCCACTCACATCGACTGTTTGCTCATACGAAGGAACGAACACACGTCGCGAAGACCGAAAACCGACTCGTTCGTAACTGCGACGCTCCTGGAGTGTCCTTTCTGAGACAGGCGACTCTTTTTCCCTGTCGCAACCCTCGTGAAGGAAAAGATCCCTCGGCACCGCTTCTGCGGTAACCAAGAGAGACAAAATGACACTGTTCACGCACACGCGGCTTCGCGATCCTCTCGGATGACGACGCGTGCTTGCGCAGGAATGCACGAGGAAGGAACAGGTGTGTGCACGTGTCCGGCGTTGTGCGCGTATCGCGACGTGCAACACTCTTCCGTCGTGGTGTATGTGGTGCACGCACGCTGTTCCCGGATTAGCCGGTCTGTATATACACGTATCTGTACGTATGTGTGTGTCGCGTATGTGTACACATGTATATATATATATATATATATATACGTGTGCGCGCGCGTCCGTGTGTACTACCGTCTCACTATCGTGCGCGCACGCTGGAGTGCGAAAACGCAGCAACCTCCACGGGGTACACGACTCGGTCGCTCCGGGGATACTGAGTCGGAGCCGCGGGCCGGCCTGCGGGCCTCCCCCCGTCCACCGCAGCCTGTCCCCCCGCTCTTCGTCGGCCCCCTCATTCGTCCTGACCCCTTCTCCAGTCATTCCACCTCCGGGAGCACGGAGGACCCCCTTACGTTCACCCCGCGCGCTTCGCTTCGAGTCTCGCATCCTTACGGGGTCCTCTCTCTCTCGCGCTCTCTCTTTCTCTCTCTCTCTCTCTCTCTCTCTCTCTCGCTCCTCCCGCATCGCATTGCCACTTTGCACACGTTCACAGGCGCCTCTCTCTCTTTCTCTCTCCCCCCCCCTCTCTCTCTTTCTTTCTCTCTTCTTCATTCTACAGTTTCTCTTACCCTCTCGTACGTCCACCTCGCGTGTGCGCGCGTGTTAGCGCAGCGCGGAGCGCACGTGCGTGTGCATCGGGCTTCGCGATCACGCTCTGCGGCTGTGTGCGTGTCGCGCACATCTCGAGGGGCTCTCTTTGCTCTCTTCTGCCTCTCTATGAGGCATTACACGACGTACACTTGTGCCCCTCGTGGATGCTGGGGCCTGGCCGAACACGAGCGAGCGAACGCGCTTACTTATATACGTCTTACAATCGGTTTCATCACGAACGAGTCGGTAACGCCGCGGTTGTGTATTCTCACCTCTCTCGAACGCGATCGGGGCGAGAACGCGCGCACGGCTAGGCGTGCTCCGTGACCGCCGCTCAAGATATGAATTTCGCGGGGCCGCTCCTCGAGGAGTTGCGGTCGCGAGGGTATCGTCGAGCCGCGGATTGCACCGCCGGCTGGGCTGCGATACGAATTTCGTTGATTGACCGCGGCCAAGACGGTCGTCGCGGATCAATGAACGTCGGCTTTGATTCGATTGCGCGAATTCTATTCGGCAATGCGCTGTCTGATCATTAATTTTGTAATTCCTTTCTTCTATCTTGGCAGCACTGAGAGCATGGCGAAATACGCGGTTAATTTGTCACTTACACAAATGATATTATATGTTATCAATGAATTAATTAATAGCGATATACTGGATGTACCGATAATAACAGAATAATGAGAATCACAATAATCGATTTGTACTTAAGGGAACATTAGATATACCGACATAATACAGTTTCGTAATTTGCACTGTTTTTCTATTTGGTTGCATACAATTCCGAACATTTCTACAGAATGGAAATGTCGATGCATAGAAAGGCATCAAAGTTTGCATAGAAAACAAAGATCATTTTGTAAATAAAATTTCTTTTGTTTTTTATACAATATTTAATGCTTCTCTCTTTTCATGCAGTGACATTTGTAATTGCATTCTGTCAAAGCATTTGCGATTCTATGCGACCAAATAGAAAAACAACGCAAACTACGAAACTGCATTACGTCCGTCTCCAGAATCCTCTTAAATAATCATCAATGAAAAAAAATAAAGAATATATGCGAATCGAGATAAAATTTAAAATCAGACGAGAACCGTTAATGAAAATTAACTTCTCAACGTTCAAATGTGCGCTGGGAAAGTCGCGCATGGGGATCATGAAATCGCGTGATGGAAAGGGTTGATGCCTGGTCTCTCGTTGCGTTTACGTTTCGTGCTCCAATTCGAACAACGGGAGGCGAATGGCGAAGGAGTCGCCGATGATTGGACGCGTTAAATTCAGGGATTTACAAAGTGTCCGATAGACCGCTTTTCGCAAATTAGCCGTCCGCTCGCACGGAGACAAAAAAGCGCTTAAATGTCGCTAATAATCGGCGCATCGGACTCGACGTGCATGTATCAGGCAACGAGGAGTTCCCGGTAGGCTCTCTCCCGGCTGTAGCAGGACGAAATTATATATATTCACGTAGAATGATTTCGGACGATGAATAATGGATAAGTCCTGTCGCGTGTCCACCGTCATTATGTGGCTAGCGGGCTATGTTTGCTCGCGAGAAGGAGAGTGAGAGAGCGAGAGAGAGCGAGAGAGCGAGAGAGAGGGAAGAAGAGAAATGCCATCGCCGCGTCGTGGATCGTCATTGAATTTCTGCCCCATATACATACATATGTACCGTTCCACGTAATTCGCGTGTCGAAGTATCGTGCGAACTGAGAAGCCGAGCGGTTAAGCGGCTATAAATTATCGGCGCAATGAGAAACCTTCTTTGCTGATCTCCTTTCAGGAACTATATAATAACGACGTCGCGCTTACGTGTCGCGGCGTCTGACAATTGGGGAAATTATCGTCGCGCGGATTAATGTTTCTTTCAGACGTAATCCTCCTCCCGGAGGAGGGCATCGCGGTGCTTTGAGCGAAAGATCATCATGTCATGACATTCGCGCGTACCTCTTTCGAGGTGCAAGCATTCCCGTCATCGAGAACGCTTGTCGTCGCAACGAAACGAAATAACGATTTTATATATGTTGCTCCTGCGTTGCCGAGTCACTTCACGACCTAGCCGAGGTATGAGAAGTTCTTTTTATTGTTAAAGTAAAAATTCGGTCCGGCCGTTATTGACTCACCGGAGGCTCTCTGCGAAACAGGTGAACGTCGCTATACGCGTCAATTTCGCGTTGCGATAAGAAGACGCGGGATTTAATAGGAGTATTCGCGAAGCAGGGGACGACGGCGCGCCGTGGTACGAGCCCTAATCTTCGAAATGAAATTTCACGACGCTATCGCGTCAGCCTCGATTCGCAGAGTCATTACAACGGCGAGGCTCACCTCGGCTGAAAGAGCCTGTAACGGATGGTATAGCGCAAACACGACGCGGCTATATCTATCTTCTCTTTCTCTTCAGCGGCAGTCTTGGATCTGACGACGACGACGGCGAACCCAGTGTGGTAGCGTGGCAGTACGGTGTACCATGGTCCACACGGGCGGATGGACGGACATCGGTAGTGGGATGCTGCGCGGTGATGCTGCCTGGTCCACGATCTTCGTCTTTCTCTCTTTCTCCCTCCCTCTCATTCGTTGCAGTCTCCCGCGTTTCCGTCTATCCTCCTTTATCTGCCGTCCTCTCATTCCGTTCCGTGCTGTCCTTCGTTCTCTCCTTACTACTAGCCACGTCGCAGTCGCTCTCGCTCCTTCGTGCTCGCCCGTGAACGCTCGTGCTCATTCTCTCTCTTTCTCTCTTCTCGTCGTCTCGGAGGACTCGCTCACTCGAGGGCTCCGAGTTAGCCGACGGGCATTATGGTGGCTACTCCGCTGGCTTCTCGCGTCTCTCGAAAGCTCACAAGAGAGTGTGCCCCCCGAGGGTCAAGGAACTCCCTCGGGAACAGGTTCACCTCCTTCTCTGCCTCTCTTCACCTCTCTTCTTCCACCTACCCGTTCTCTCTTTCTCTCTCTTTCTCTCTCTCCTCACCCCCTCTCATCTCGCCGCTGCGCAACCCGCCCTATGCCCCCTCCGGTGTTCGTACCTTAGGGTTTTACTTATTTTCTCTTATTACCGCCGGTGGGCATGTAGGCACGTTTCACTCACACATCCGCGAGTCCAACTTGTACGTATACGGGATACGGTCCACCTCGAGGTCCAGCGGATTGTCCCCCCTTGGCCCCCCCTCTACCCGTTTCCTATGCTCTTCTCTCCCACCGCACTGCCCCCCTCGGTGCTCCGCAGGTACTCCAATATGTGAGCACATTATTACAGAGGCGCAAGGGAGGGAGCGGGAGGGACGAGACTCGGAGAGTCTCGCGAGGGAGCAAAGACGAGGTGAAACGCACACGCGTTCCCCCGGTGGATGAGGAAAACGCGCGAGCGAGCGAGCGAGCGAGCGTACACGCAAGGGTGTTTAGGTGCGGTTCCCTCCCCTCGCGCGCTGCCTCCGACCTCCCTTTCCTCGCTTCCCATACCCCCGACTGTTCCGTCGAGCTCTCTGAGAGAGCCAGATACCAGATTCCACCTGTGCTGCCTGATATGCTGCCGTTGCTGCCGTGCTCATCCTCCACGTCTTCCATGTCTTCTCCGTGTCGTGAGATCGTTTCGAATTTGCTGGATAGCTCGTCGCCCTTTTTTTTGCTTCCTCCTTCGTTCTTTCTCTTATTCTCCTTCTCTTTTTCCCTTCCTCAATACGTCTCGGGCGCGTTTCGCGACTGACCTCGGCGGGATTATGGCGGCGCGCGAAGACGAGAAAATGTGTGGATTTTTGGTGGTGCGCGTGAATCGATGGTGGAAGAAATGCGAGGGCTAGTAATTGGGCGTTTAGTTCCCGATCCTCGCACTTGGCTTTATTCTCGCGATTCTCGCGCGTCTCTTCGCCTCTCGACACGAGACACGCATCGGCCGTCCCGTTCGTTCCTCGAGAAACTGCCTACCGGTATTCTCCCTACGCGGCTTCCTCATCTGGTTTCTCCTCGCAAGATTGTTCCGAATTAGCTGGATACCGCACACATTTTTCTTTTTTAACAGCTCGGCCCGCCGAATGACATGGGACGGCGGATTATATGGGCCGGTTCGGCGGCCGTGAATATTTCGACGCAGAGGCAAAAATCAAAGAATCGTAAAGAATCGCCTTAGCCCGGCCGCTTTCCTTTTTATCAGATTTCGCGTGGAATTCCTGCGGGATATTTCAGTTTATCGGGACCGTTTGTTAAATAAATGAGCGCTGCGCGTGTTATTGTTTATGCTATACACGTGTACACGTACACGGACAGCGCGCGCGCGCGCACACATACACGGGATACTTCAAAGAGGAGGATAACTCTGGCGGCGAATCCCGCATAGTTTTCGCGCGTCGCGTCGCCGACAGGATTCTAGGGATATTATTCTCCTTACCTTCTATTTTCATTATTCATGAATTTACGTTAGCTTTTCGAAGGGAACCTTTGCGAAAGTGCGGTGTAATGGATACGCGACGGGGCGCAAACCGCGCGAGAGCGTATACACGTAGAAGGATTTTAATGATCTTTCTTCAGGCATTCGTCGGATGACTATAGATACCAGATTCCACCTGGACCGCAGCCGCCGCTTCGAACTCGGCTGTATCCGCGGTGTGTCTCGAGGACACGAGAGCTCCTTACGAGCTCGTACCTTTGTGTTTCTTCGTGCAAAGTCGATTTGAGTAATCGCGTCCAATAAATATTGAACAATTGCCCACGTCTCGCGATATCTCATACGCGTCTCACGCGCGTCGTTCAACGTATTTTATTCGACGAATATATTTTGTGCGTTCATTTCTTGTGCTTCTTAGTGACGCGTAATTATCGTAAAATGGAAGCGAAATATTTGAGAACATTTGTATTCTGTGCTATTCGCGTTGCTTTCGCAAGGAGATCTGATCCTAACGAGCGTTTGTGCTTGGTCAGTTATGTCAGTCCTCTGTGTGAGCATGCTACATCCCGCGCGGCATGCTTATTGTATTTTTATTCTCCCGAAGCGGAACTTCAACATTCTATTAAAGCATCAAACATCGCTCCGACATTTCGCTGGAGTTTCATTTACGTCTGGAAATACGCGGACAGATCCACAGACATGTCATGAACCCCAAGATAGCTCGGTTTCCGCAGTTCCGTTATCCGGCGAATACCCGTCAGGTGTCCCTCTGACGCCTCGCTAATTGTTGCTGAAAGCAAGCATTGCCCGTTACACAGGCCGCGAACCTAGAAGACCGTGCGCGCAGTCACTTTTCTCCGTGCGCGAAATTACATTGGATTTCTGGTCGGAGGAAACGAATCGGCGAATCGACATGCAAATTTTACGGTGGAGGCGCGTAATTAGCGGCGCTTCGACGAACGCGTAAATAAAGGAGAACTTTCTCTGTTCACTATTCATTCGACGTCGAGTTTAATAATAGCGTGGCGTTCGCGAAGATCTCACTTGGATAACGGCTACCGGTAAAAGTAAAAGTACGATTCCGACGCAAATGTATCTCTCTCTCTCTGCGACATGATTTCGCAGAAATTCTGAAAGATTAACGTCACCGTGATTAAAAACTTTGTTAGTCATCAGTGAACGTACATCTGACGTTAGGATTCCATTTGTTGAATCTTACAGAGTGTCTCGTTATCAAATTCGGGACTAAAGAAAAATCTTCTGTATCTATTTGTGTGCTGCAGTTTCTACAAGTTGCACTACGTCTAATTGAATTTTTTGAGATTATAACGATACATCGCGCAGGGGTCTTTACCATTTTTCGTCGATGGGGAAGCGTATCTCATCGAGTGGATATCTGTTCAAGCAATCGCGTGACGTGCCTTATGACGTACGATTCAGTGCCTCTAATTCGTTCCATCGAAAGACGCATTGGCAGCCACGGACGGAAAAGTGTGAGGACGCGGTGTACCGTTAATTCAGTGACGTTGTCAATAACGATTAGACGCGCGGCCGTATACGAAGACGAAGATGTATAGACGGATAGGGGGATAAAAGAGATTTATCGCTTCGGCTGAGCGAGCAAAGCGAGAAAAATCAACGCGCATTCCATTTACGGTCGAGCCGTTAATCAGTCGCGTTGAAAAATATGACGTTATGCCGAATGCGAGAAATCAACTTTTTCCGCGGTTACGCGCTTTATCGACCTCAGCGACCACGCGCGATTCTATCCCCGATCACGTTCAAATCTAGGTGACTAGATATCCTGTTTTTCTCAGAACAGTCCCGGTTTTCTACTCTCTGCCCCGATTTTTTCGATTTTTTCGAATGCTATGCTGGTCCAGTTTTTGTCCCCAACTCTAAATTGTCTCGATTTATGCCGGTTCAGACGATTTTTAAGATGCTTCTGACAAAGAAAGAATTTCTCGAAATAATTCATGCATTTTTGGTAAATTTGCTTCTTTTTTTAGTTTTAAGTAAGAATAACAACAGTTTTTCTTGGCAATAGTTTCTAATATTTTACCTCGCTGCATTTTTAATTTTATTTTTTACCTCCCCCCCCCCCCCCCCCCTGAAGTGCCTGAGATTCGAGGCTGGAAAATCTAGTCATCTTAGTCTCAAATACACGGATTACGTAACAGCGGTCGCTCCACGGTGGTTGTTTTTATAACCATCTCCCATCCCTGCGCGCGCACGCCGATCGTAACGAGGTAAAATGTTATTAGCGAGATAATTAATATTCGACTGCGATCCAGAGGCTGGCCCCTGGTCGGTTTCCAAAAGGGAAAAGAGAAGAGGACGAGAGGAGAAAAAAGCGATTATAATTACGGTCCCGTGAGAGTTTGGCGTCTCGAGAAGATCGCGAAAGTAAGCCTCGCCGCCCCTCGGCGTTGCATCGCGAGTCGCTGCTTTTTATTGCAGTCTTAAGAGGAGGCGGGCGCAGATATTTGGGCGTGTAATAATCGAATGACGCCGATGACGAACGGAGCGCGCAGAGGGTGATCGTTCAATTTTCTGCGCCGGCGAGTCACAGCGCGCACGCACACGCGCGACTGTCTGGCACGGGCCCTTACGATTTACCTTGTATACATGTCGCGTGTACCTGTGTGCGTATATATGTTTATGTGTCTGTGGCCGTGAGGTCTGTGGTCGGTTCAACGCTGGGTCAGTGAAGCTCGCACGATAAGCCGCGGCCAAGTTAATTAATGTTAAAAAAAAGTCCGAGAGAGATAAGAATAAAGGGTCTCGCGTGTGTATGGGTGTGTATTTGTGCGCGTGCGATACGCTAGCGTGGCGCGTCACGACGCCACTGGGCGGCTCGAGGGCCCCCGGGGGCCCCACTATTCTCGATATGCATATTGTGCTCGTTAAATTAAACAATCGCGCGGGGATCGAAGTAAAAATCCGAGTAAGGACCTATCTAATCTCTCCGCGTCGGGAACGAGACTCCTCGAACCCGCCGGCGATGGCCGGCAGGCAACGGCTACCCCCTCGCGGCTTTCAAACACGATCGTTAGAGCTCCAACGAAATCGTGGCCGGTGCCACGAAATCTTGGCAGCTGCCTGCGACGCGACGTGACGCACTTCTTCACCGCCTCGTGAATCGTGCGTCCACGTGGAACTTTTTAAACTATCCACCCACATTGAGTGTTAATAAATTGGTCAAGTTGTTCGAAACTTGAAATGTATTCTTGAAATGTAACTATTCGCGGTATTTTTAATATTGCACGTACATATTTCTTGAGACATGTAGTACAATATGAGTCTGTCAGACCCGAGCAATTTTGAACTATTATAACTTAGTTGAAAATTGATATTTTGAAGCACATTTTTCCTCCAAAGATATAGAATGGTTTCAACTATAAGAAAGTAGTATGATAAAATCTACAAACAGATGTACAATTTTGGAACTTTCTCGGACTCTTTATAAAAGTTGATGCGGTCGAATATTCGCTTGAGTCTCACAGACCCAACATTTAGAAGGTTAAAGAAAATTATAAAAAAAAGCCAAAAAAACATTATAAAGGGAGAATTGTTGGGAAAGTTATATTCCCACGTATTGCATTAAAATTCTGCTAGAATTGTTACGAAATTCTCCGTCCTTGTTACCTTTTTTCCTTATAATCATTAAAGAGATTACTATCTGAAAGATCATTCTTCAACATCACCAACTGTCGATCGCTCAGTGAATGGAGAACGATGACATTGACGACGTCTAACTCAGGATTGGTTGAGATCCCATTAACCCTAGGAGACGCCGATTTTCTGGGGGACCCCTTCGGCATATCGGACGTGTAGATGCCACCGCAGTGATATATTGGGAGCGAGCTAGGTGGCTTTTTAACGAGACGAGCCGGGGGGAGCCATTTTCAGCCGTGTTAAGGACAAGAATCAACAGGTGTCTTTCTCTCCTACCTGTCGCTGGCATCGCGGACGGAAACTTATCGAAATCCGTTTAGCGCCCGTAAGAACGTGCCGAAGAGTGGAAGGAGAGCGACGTGAGCAACGGGCGCGGCAAGGGGAACAACGAGGACGACGATAGAGCAGGCAAACGGGATGGGATGAGAAGGAAGGGTGAAGGATGAAGATCGATCCTCTCACTCTTATTCGATGGCCCAGGCTCGAACGAAAGCGAGAGGGCTCGTAAAAAAGAACGAGACGCAAGGGAGAAGCCAGGAGAGACAGGAAGGACGCGATCGGTGGAAGCAAGAGGGAGGCAGAGGCTCCCACAGTTATTATGGGCCGGCCGAAGGTTTCCAACTTTAAGGGCGTCCGAAACACACCGCTACGTCGACGCGGTGGAAGGAGTCACCTGTCAATTACGGACAGAGTTCTTAGACTCCCTCGTACCGGGCCCGATCGTTATCCGCTCAGGAAATTGAGCGTTCAGCCTGGCGGGCCGCTTCCCTCCCTCTCCAACTTTCTCCCTCCAAACTCGGTGAAAACTCCAAGGGTCGAGCTAGAGCGCGATCGCTTATTAACGATCTCGTGCAGCTTCGGCGTTAACGAAGCGCGGTGCTTGCGTTGCGGACGAGAGAAGGCAGAGCGGCGGATTCCGCGAATTTTATTTTTGACAGTCGATCGCGGGCTGAGGGATGTTTTCTGCCGTTTTCGAACGATCCGCGTGATCGTACGAGACGAAGAATAGGGTGACCTGTCCGGTAAATGAACACTTAAGGCTGCCTTGCTCTTCCTCGTCACGGGACTTTCCATCAATGACATAAGAAAACGCTAAAAATAGTTTGCAAAGTACGTTGAAATAAAAAGATGTATCCATAAAGTGCATTTGCAATTGGTCAAGCAGGCTTATGAAATAGTCCGAACACTTCGCTCTTGTTCGGACAAAATTGATGGTCGTAGAATTAATGTGACATGCAATCTTCTTCTTTATCTTATCTTTTCTAGTAACTTTATCACGTTAATTTTACGGTTTTGATTGTTAAACTAAAAGAAAAGTGTTTGAATTATTTTACAGGTCTACTCGATTGATTGCAAATGCCATTTTGTAAGTATATCATTTTATATTTCAACGTATTTTCTATAAAGTTTTTGCGTATATAACTTTCTTAATACGATCTCGTATTGTAATAGTAAGAAGATGCCAAATATAGAATCTCTTTAATATTACAATAGATACTGCAAACTGTTCATTTATTAGATGCTGTTCAATTACTGGACTGGTTACTCTAGGTGCTTCCTTGGCTATAAATATTACCGTGTCGCGATTGGCGCGGGTCGAATCGCTTTACTCGCTCTCTGTGAGAGGAGGCGAGCAATTGCGATCTCTCTTGTTATGTCACAGAATTCGCTCGGGATCGCGCTTCCCAGCAATATTGCGTTCATTGAGTGCACAGGTGTATATTAGCCGTTTTTATGAAATAATGGAAATGCCCAATCAAAAGGAAGAACGCGATGGGGAACGTGTTATTGTTCTCGCACGCGGAAATAAGGAACGTCGAAAATCGAAGACAACTGAGTGCGTATTCTTCGTCATCTCGTCGAGATGCAACGACGGCGCGATTATCGCTGGAAATTTTAAGACCGAATTCGCAATCACTGCGCGAGTGGTCGTGATGTAACGTGAGGTATTACGTAACGAAGCAGACGGAGGGAGTGGCATGATCGCGTGGTTATTATATTCGCAAGCGTGCGCGTCTCGCGTTCGCCGAATATTCCCGCGTTAGTGTGTTCTCTCATTATCACTAATGTACTTATTCACTTAGAATATTTCACGAGCTGTTGGCTATCTGATACACAAGGTACGTCTCGCATTCCCCCGCCGCTGCTGCCGGTAATAATGGAGATAAAAGTTGCTTGCGCGATTCTTCCGTGGGAAACATCCGGGCGTTCTATTAATAATCCACGTTTAAGTCAACGATCGCCGCTTGTCCCCTCAGACTTCTCTCTTCCATTCTCCGTCCGGGAAGCGGGAAAATCCGCGCGGCGAAATCGACGCGAACGCGCGCCTAAATCCCGCCGGCAGAAACCGCGATTCTTACGAATGCCTCCGGTATACGTGAGTGGTGTACGAATCGACTGAATAGCGACCGGCATCAAGTAGCAATCAAAGAATCCCATTAAATCGCAGGAATTTCTTGCCGACCAGCTTTGCCTCCCCCCCCCTCTCTCTCTCTCTCTCTCTCTCACACATATATATACACATTCTCTCTCTTTCTCTCTTGCTCCGTTTCTCTCTCGCCCTTTTCTCGATCCTCCTTTCTCGCGCAAGTCGTCGTACGAGTCGCTTACGCGCGGCAACGCGCAGTTAATTTCCACGCGCGAGCTTTTGAAAGCGACCACGTAAAAGTATTGCGTTTCATAAGGCACCCCGGCCCACCGACGCGATTTGTATGCGAGCTTTGTATGCGCGCCTCATCCTGAGCCATCTTATAAGCATAATAGGCGGCGATGAAGATAAATCGAATGGAAAAAAAGTCGCGATTCCCTCGCGGAGCGACCAGATCGCGCGGCTCGTGACGTGAGCGCATTACGACAGCGCGAAAACTTGGCGAGGCGATTCTCGCGGCCGTTTGTAATTAAAATCGCTAGGCAGCGAGAAATTACGTGCTAGTTTACGAGCTATCGCGCGCGCGCGCGCGACGCACGTTACCGACACTACCGACGGCTCTTCCTTCGGCATACCAACGAGGCTCCGAGACAATCGTAGACACGATCTGCCGACCGAAATATAAGCTGAAATATGTTACTACCTCTTATGAGCGAGGTAAGCAAAGTGAATCGAGGCTAGGCGACCGTTCGCTCGTAAATCCATCGCGTAAAAGATCTGAAGATCTTTCATGGCAATTGCGATTTCGTCTCTTTCGTCGGAGCCGACGGAATGCGTGGAAACCCGATCGATTGCGAATCTCGCGGAAGTCACGCGGCGTGTCTAAAAGTTAATTACCGTGGGGCCGAGCGAGATGGCGAGACGGGTTGGCCTGTCACGTCGTCGTCGGCAATATCTCGACGTTTGCATAGACTAAACGATGCCACGGCCGTCAGGATTCGTACGTCTCTGCTCGTCTCCGTCGTATTCGTGCCATCTTTCTCTCTCTTTCTCTCTCCTCTCTTGATCCCCTTGCCAGAACTTCCATTCAATGGACCGCTCTCGCAGGGTTCTTATGGTAGTACTCACACAAAACGCCGCCACGTGACGGGCATCCGGATCGCCGATGACCGATGAAGATTCCTGTCCGTGCACGACGGAATCGGCGAGTAATTGCTACGATGCCGCACGGTGCATTGGCCCACGCAAATCTGGTCTTTGTCCCTTCGCTGAGGGTTTCGCCAGGAGCTGCGTGTAAATATCGCGGTTAACAAGTGCCTCGGATGAAATCACATTGGCGCGGATACACGTCGAATACATCGTGCTACCGATTGCGCGTAACGATTGTTGCTTGTATACGGAGAAAAGTTTATGACAAAAATTATTATAGAACTTTGTAACCAGAGAATACATTGACACATATTCTGTAGTAATTTATTATCCTTTCATTTCAAATCTACTTATTATTTACAGGAATTCTCTCTGAAATATGCTATTAAAAATTTGCTATATTTCTGACGAAATTTACTATATGCCTTAGCAAGAAATGGACTTTATATTGAGAAAAAAATATATAAGAAATAAAATATATTTATTCTGTGGATACTAATAACAACATATTTACTTGTACTGTTATAAAATATTTCTTAAAATAAGACAATTATATATTTTTTTAAAAACTTAGTTTTTCATATGAAAGCAATTGTTTGTTTTATTTAAATAAAAGAATTTCGATTCAAGTAAATATGTTATTAGTGGCCACCAAATAAATATTTTTTTAATTTTTAGATATTTTTCTCTCAGTGCGCTAACAGTCTTATTTCATTAATATTTTACTCATGAATATATTTACGTTATTTATCTTGCCCTCGACGAAGTTTCCTTCTTCTTTTCTCCATTTGATCTCAACTGAACGAAAGTCCCTTCTGTATTACAAATAACACTTACGGTTTTTTACATTGTTGAGGTATCGAATGAATAAAATATATTAAAGAAATTAACAGGAGAACATCTTGTGAGAATAAACACTTTGATTCGAGTCATACGCGCGAGAGAAAGAATTAATATTCTATTCACAGGAGAGACAGTCCTACTATTTTCCTAAGTACAGATTCGTCACACACGTCGTGTGTGCGCGAGCCGCGGATAGAATAAGCGGTTATAAAATCTTTCTCGAGAAGCTGGCGACTTCTCCTTTCATACAATTCTATTCTACGCGAACGTCTCGCCGCGTTATATGGACGGATAAACGAGCCGGCCTTTCATACACCGCTACGGCGCGATGTCGGTTTTCTCTGCTCGGAATGTTCCTGAGGCCGCCACAGAATCTAGGTGGACGTCCGGTAGAGAGAAACTAATGATCGATGATAGAGACCTGCGTCGGGCGTTATCTGCGATCAATGTCAAGATTATAATCACGTGCTAGTTCTTAGCCGCGATTTTCAATAACGCCTGTGTGCACGGATAATGTAAATCGCGCGCGGACTTACGTAATGGGCCACGCATAATACTCGGTAATAATATTGTCCGCGCACAACGAAAGTGGAGGCCTGTGTCTCAACCGGCGCGACCCCGACCGGCGCGAACGACCACGTGTCGTTCTGGATACGAGCGCGGTACCATTCCTCTTTTCGAATTCCATTCAATGTCGCTGGTCGCCATTAATCATGCGCGAGTCACGCGTAAACATCAAATGATAATAAGTTAAACGGCAAATTCCGGCGGACGTGTTCGCGTCCGCGCGCATACCTGCACGCACCCGATAATTGAATTATTAATCTTACGATGTTATCTGATATAACGCGCGCAAACTTTACTTTTCCGCCCGTCTTACACGGCGTATCTGCCCTGCCGCGCGCGTGTTAACGCGTAATTATATCATCAGTTGCTGTAAAAGTACGTGAGAAAACTTCCTCGCAGGCAGAAGAGTGGCTCGATATGAAAGTGATTTAAATTCGACTTCGAGATTACTCGTTCCTCAAAGTCATCTTTCAAGATCGCAGTCGCGATTAACTAGCTTCTTACGTCGCGTGAATTGTGCGAATCCACAAATACTAAAGAATAATTGCAGCAAGAAGCGAAACGAATTCCGCTGTGCGCGCGTAAAATATTTACGAGGTTAGAATAATCGAGTCATCGTTACCGCCTGTGAATGCGACGAGTCCAAGAGGAGGACCAGTCGGTCCGTCTTGGACTTATCTCGTACGCCTCAACTATACAGGGGACCAGAATATAATCACGGTCCGGTTCTCCCTCAAAAAGCGCACGCCATAGGACACGCGGCTTATCTAAATATATCCCAACGTAGAAACGGACGAAAACGTTTTAATTAACTAATTAACATTCCCCTGGTATCGCGACTCGTATATCTCGGCTCCGCGGATCAAGTCACGTCTCGGCATTCTACCGTGGATTGACATATTTTAACACGTATGTGTGATGCGCGTTACGAAACAATTTCACTGGTTTCTACGCTAATTTCTTCTTTTCTTACCGTTTCGGGCGTTTATTACACGCTCTCAAAAAAGAAAAACCGCGGTGGTCACACTTCATGTTAAATATAATTTAAACCCTGAATTTTTTTTCACGTAAGGTTAAAATACTAATCCCTGGAAACTAATAACTAATACTTGATTCTAGACATTTTTGTTGTTTTAGTTAAACATAAATATTTTTAAATGTTCAAATGTACACGTATGTGTGTATTCCCTCTGAATATATATATATATATATATATATATATATATATATATATATATATATAAATTACAAATATTTAAATTTTTAATA